>NW_026736025.1:0-87760 GCF_949786415.1 Peromyscus eremicus
GCTAGCTCACCTTACAAGAAACACACTCTGCTTTTGAGAAAAGAGCCCTCTTCTACTCTAAAGTGTTTCCTATAAGGCCAAAACAGTGAGCTTGATCAGAACAAAAGAACTGTGCTTCATACACACACAGTCATATCTAGATCAATTCTGCTTAGGAAACTGACAAGAATAGTAGATCCTCTTCAGTCCAATACACTGCACTTGCTGTTAACAGACACGAGTGCTATTTGCACTGTGTATGGCAATTGGAGGACAATAGTGACTTTCCTTACCAGAAAACAACTCTTGCTCGTAGGACCAGAAACTGCATGTGATTCAACTCCATATAGGACTGGGAAACAAACACTAGCTCGCCTTACAAGAAACACACTCTGCTTTTGAGAAAAGAGCACTGTTCTACTCTACTGTGTTTCCTATAGGGCCAGAACAGTGAGCTTGCTCAGAACAAAAGATCTGTGCTTCCTACACACGGCCATATCTAGTTCAACTCTGCTTAGGAAACTGACAAGAACAGTAGACCCTCTTCAGTCCAATACACTGTACATGCTGGGAACAGACACGAGTGCTATTTGCCCTGTGTATGACAATGGGAGCACAATAGTGACTCTTCTTACCAGAAAACAACTCTTGCCTGTAGGACCAGAGACTGCATGTGATTCATCTCCATTTAGGACTAGGAAAAAACACTAGCTCGCCTTACAAGAAACACACTCTGATTTAGAGAAAAAAGCACTCTTATACTCTACTGTGTTTCCTAAGAGGTCTGAACAGTGAACTTGCTCAGAAGAAAAGAACTGTGCTTCCTACACACATGGTCATATCTAGTTCAATTCTGCTTAGGAACCTGACAAGAACAGTAGATCCTCTTCAGTACAATACACTGTACTTGCTGGGAACAGACGCGAGTGCTATTTGCCATGTGTATGACAATGGGAGCACAATAGTGACTCTTCTAACCAGAAAACAACTCTTGCTCGTAGGACCAGAGACTGCATGTGATTCAACTCCATTTAGGACTAGGAAACAAACACTAGCTCGCCTTACAAGAAACACACTCTGATTTAGAGAAAAAAGCACTGTTCTATCTACTGTGTTTCCTAAGAGGTCTGAACAGTGAACTTGCGGAGAACAAAAGAACTGTGCTTCCTACACACACGGCCATACCTAGTTCAATTCTGCTTAGGAACCTGACAAGAACCGTAGATCCTCTTCCGTCCAATACACTGTACTGCTGGGAACAGACAACAGTGCTATTTGTCCTGTGTATGGCAATGGCAGCGTAATAGTGACTCTTCTTACCAGAAAACAACTCTTGCTCGTAGGACCAGAAACTGCATGGGATTCAACTCCATTTAGGACTGGGAAACAAATGCTAGCTCGCCTTACAAGAAACACACTCTGCTTTTGAGAAAAGAGCACTCTTCTACTCTACTGTGTTTCCTTGGTGTCCAAACAGTGAGCTTGCTCAGAACAAAAGAACTGTGCTTCCTACACACACGGACCATATCTAGTAAAACTCTGCTTAGGAACCTGACAAGAACAGTAGCTCCTCTTCAGTCCAATACACTGTAATTGCTGGGAACAGACGCGAGTGCTATTTGCACTGTGTATGGCAATTGGAGCACAATAGTGACTCGTCTTACCAGAAAAAAACTCTTGGTCATAGGACAAAAAACTGCATGTGACTCAACTCCATTTAGGACTGGGAAACAAACGCTAGCTCGCCTTACAAGAAACACACTCTGCTTTTGAGAAAAGAGCACTCTTCTACTCTACTGTTTTTCCAATGGGGTCCAAACAGTGAGCTTGCTCAGAACAAAAGAACTGTGCTTCCTACACACACGGCCATACCTAGTTCAATTCTGCTTAGGAACCTGACAAGAACCATAGATCCTCTTCCGTCCAATACACTGTACTGCTGGGAACAGACAACAGTGCTATTTGTCCTGTGTATGGCAATGGCAGCACAATAGTGACTCTTCTTACCAGAAAACAACTCTTGCTCGTAGGACCAGAAACTGCATGGGATTCAACTCCATTTAGGACTGGGAAACAAACGCTAGCTCGCCTTACAAGAAACACACTCTGCTTTTGAGAAAAGAGCACTCTCCTACTCTACTGTGTTTCCTATATTGCCAGAACAGTGAGCTTGCTCAGAATAAAAGAACTGTGCTTCCTACACACATGGGACATATCTAGTAAAACTCTGCTTAGGAAACTGACAAGAACAGTAGCTCCTCTTCAGTCCAATACACTGTACTTTCTGGGAACAGACGCGAGTGCTATTTGCACTGTGTATGGCAATGGTAGTGCAATAGTGATTTCCTTACCAGAAAACAACTCTTGCTTGTAGGACCAGAAACTGTCTGTGATTCAACTCCATTTAGGACTGGGAAACAAATGCTAGCTAGCCTTACAAGAAACACAATCTGCTTTAGAGAAAAGAGCACTCTTCTACTCTACTTTGTTTCCTATGGGGTCCGAACAGTGAGCTTGCTCAGAACAAAAAATCTGTGCTTCCTACACACACGGCCATATCTAGTTCAACTCTGCTTAGGAACCTGACATAAACAGTAGATCCTCTTCAGTCCAATACACTGTACATGATGGGAACAGACGCCAGTTCTATTTGCCCTGTGTATTTCAATGGGAGCACAATAGTGACTCTTCTTACCAGGAAACAACTCTTGCTCATAGGACCAGAAACTGCATGAGATTCAACTCCATTTAGGACTGGGAAACAAATGCTAGCTCGCCGTACAAGAAACACACTCTGCTTTTGAGAAAAGAGCACTCTTCTACTCTACTGTGTTTCCTATGAGGTCCGAACAGTGAGCTTGCTCAGAACAAAAAAACCGTGCTTCCTACACACACGACCATACCTAGTTCAATTCTGCTTAGGAACCTTACAAGAACATTAGATCCTCTTAGTCCAATACACTGTACTGCTTGGAAGAGACAACAGTGCTATTTGTCCTGTGTAGGGAAATGGCAGCGCAATAGTGACTATTCTTACCATAAAACAACTCTTGCTTGTAGGACCAGAAACTCCATGTGATTCAACTCCATTTAGGACTGGGAAACAAACGCTAGCTCGCCTTACAAAAAACACACTCTGCTTTTGAGAAAAGAGCACTCTTCTACTCTACTGTGTTTCCTATCGGGTCCAAACAGTGAGCTTGCTCAGAACAAAACAACTGTGCTTCCTACACACACCGCCATACCTAGTTCAATTCTGCATAGGAACCTGACAAGAACAGTAGATCCTCTTCAGTCCAATACACTGCACTTGGTGGGAACAGACGCGAGTGCTATTTTCCCTGTGTATGACAATGGGAGCACAATAGTGACACTTCTTACCAGAAAACAACTCTTGCTCGTAGGACCAGAAACTGCATGAGATTCAACTCCAATTAGGACTGGAAAACAAAAGCTAGCTCACCTTACAAGAAACACACTCTGCTTTTGAGAAAAGAGCCCTCTTCTACTCTAAAGTGTTTCCTATAAGGTTAAACAGTGAGCTTGATCAGAACAAAAGAACTGTGCTTCATACACACACGGTCATATCTAGATCAATTCTGCTTAGGAAACTGACAAGAATAGTAGATCCTCTTCAGTCCAATACACTGCACTTGCTGTTAACAGACACGAGTGCTATTTGCACTGTGTATGGCAATGGGAGCACAATAGTGACTTTCCTTACCAGAAAACAACTCTTGCTCGTAGGACCAGAAACTGCATGTGATTCAACTCCATATAGGACTGGGAAACAAACACTAGCTCGCCTTACAAGAAACACACTCTGCTTTTGAGAAAAGAGCACTCTTCTACTCTACTGTGTTTCCTATAGGGCCAGAACAGTGAGCTTGCTCAGAACAAAAGATCTGTGCTTCCTACACACGGCCATATCTAGTTCAACTCTGCTTAGGAACCTGACAAGAACAGTAGACCCTCTTCAGTCCAATACACTGTACATGCTGGGAACAGACACGAGTGCTATTTGCCCTGTGTATGACAATGGGAGCACAATAGTGACTCTTCTTACCAGAAAACAACTCTTGCTCGTAGGACCAGAGACTGCATGTGATTCATGTCCATTTAGGACTAGGAAAAAACACTAGCTCGCCTTACAAGAAACACACTCTGATTTAGACAAAAAAGCACTCATCTACTCTACTGTGTTTCCTAAGAGGTCTGAACAGTGAACTTGCTCAGAAGAAAGAACTGTGCTTCCTACACACATGGTCATATCTAGTTCAATTCTGCTTAGGAACCTGACAAGAACAGTAGATCCTCTTCAGTACAATACACTGTACTTGCTGGGAACAGACGCGAGTGCTATTTGCCATGTGTATGACAATGGGAGCACAATAGTGACTCTTCTAACCAGAAAACAACTCTTGCTCGTAGGACCAGAGACTGCATGTGATTCAACTCCATTTAGGACTAGGAAACAAACACTAGCTCGCCTTACAAGAAACACACTCTGATTTAGAGAAAAAAGCACTGTTCTATCTACTGTGTTTCCTAAGAGGTCTGAACAGTGAACTTGCTGAGAACAAAAGAACTGTGCTTCCTACACACACGGCCATACCTAGTTCAATTCTGCTTAGGAACCTCACAAGAACCGTAGATCCTCTTCCGTCCAATACACTGTACTGCTGGGAACAGACAACAGTGCTATTTGTCCTGTGTATGGCAATGGCAGCGTAATAGTGACTCTTCTTACCAGAAAACAACTCTTGTTCGTAGGACCAGAAACTGCATGGGATTCAACTCCATTTAGGACTGGGAAACAAATGCTAGCTCGCCTTACAAGAAACACACTCTGATTTTGAGAAAAGAGCACTCTTCTACTCTACTGTGTTTCCTTGGTGTCCAAACAGTGAGCTTGCTCAGAACAAAAGAACTGTGCTTCCTACACACATGGACCATATCTAGTAAAACTCTGCTTAGGAACCTGACAAGAACAGTAGCTCCTCTTCAGTCCAATACACTGTAATTGCTGGGAACAGACGTGAGTGCTATTTGCACTGTGTATGGCAATTGGAGCACAATAGTGACTCGTCTTACCAGATAAAAACTCTTGGTCGTAGGACAAAAAACTGCATGTGACTCAACTCCATTTAGGACTGGGAAACAAACGCTAGCTTGCCTTACAAGAAACACACTCTGCTTTTGAGAAAAGAGCACTCTTCTACTCTACTGTTTTTCCAATGGGGTCCAAACAGTGAGCTTGCTCAGAACAAAAGAACTGTGCTTCCTACACACATGGCCATACCTAGTTCAATTCTGCTTAGGAACCTGACAAGAACCATAGATCCTCTTCCGTCCAATACACTATACTGCTGGGAACAGACAACAGTGCTATTTGTCCTGTGTATGGCAATGGCAGCGCAATAGTGACTCTTCTTACCAGAAAACAACTCTTGCTCGTAGGACCAGAAACTGCATGGGATTCAACTCCATTTAGGACTGGGATACAAACGCGAGCTAGCCTTACAAGAAACACACTCTGCTTTAGAGAAAAGAGCACTCTTCTACTCTACTGTGTTTCCTATAGGGCCAGAACAGTGAGCTTGATCAGAACAAAAGAACTGTGCTTCCTACACACATGGGCCATATCTAGTAAAACTCTGCTTAGGAAACTGACAAGAACAGTAGCTCCTCTTCAGTCCAATACACTGTACTTTCTGGGAACAGACGCGAGTGCTATTTGCACTGTGTATGGCAATGGGAGCGCAATAGTGATTTCCTTACCAGAAAACAGCTCTTGCTTGTAGGACCAGAAACTGTATGTGATTCAACTCCATTTAGGACTGGGAAACAAATGCTAGCTAGCCTTACAAGAAACACAATCTGCTTTAGAGAAAAGAGCACTCTTCTACTCTACTTTGTTTCCTATGGGGTCCGAACAGTGAGCTTGCTCAGAACAAAAAAACTGTGCTTCCTACACACACGGCCATATCTAGTTCAACTCTGCTTAGGAACCTGACAAGAACAGTAGATCCTCTTCAGTCCAATACACTGTACATGCTAGGAACAGACGCCAGTGCTATTTGCCCTGTGTATGACAATGGGAGCACAATAGTGACTCTTCTTACCAGAAAACAACTCTTGCTCGTAGGACCAGAAACTGCATGGGATTCAACTCCATTTAGGACTGGGATACAAACGCGAGCTAGCCTTACAAGAAACACACTCTGCTTTAGAGAAAAGAGCACCCTTCTACTCTACTGTGTTTCCTATAGGGCCAGAACAGTGAGCTTGATCAGAACAAAAGAACTGTGCTTCCTACACACATGGGCCATATCTAGTAAAACTCTGCTTAGGAAACTGACAAGAACAGTAGCTCCTCTTCAGTCCAATACACTGTACTTTCTGGGAACAGACGCGAGTGCTATTTGCACTGTGTATGGCAATGGGAGCGCAATAGTGATTTCCTTACCAGAAAACAACTCTTGCTTGTAGGACCAGAAACTGTATGTGATTCAACTCCATTTAGGACTGGGAAACAAATGCTAGCTAGCCTTACAAGAAACACAATCTGCTTTAGAGAAAAGAGCACTCTTCTACTCTACTTTGTTTCCTATGGGGTCCGAACAGTGAGCTTGCTCAGAACAAAAAAACTGTGCTTCCTACACACACGGCCATATCTAGTTCAACTCTGCTTAGGAACCTGACAAGAACAGTAGATCCTCTTCAGTCCAATACACTGTACATGCTAGGAACAGACGCCAGTGCTATTTGCCCTGTGTATGACAATGGGAGCACAATAGTGACTCTTCTTACCAGAAAACAACTCTTGCTCATAGGACCAGAAACTGCATGTGCTTCAACTCCATTTAGGACTGGGAAACAAACGCGAGCTCACCTTACAAGAAACACACTCTGCTTTTGAGAAAAGAGCACTCTTCTACTCTACTGTGTTTCCTGTAGTGCCAGGACAGTTAGCTTGCTCAGAACAAAATAACTATGCTTCCTACACACACGGCCATATCTAGTTCAATTTTGATTAGGAACCTGACAAGAACAGTAGATTCTCTTCAGTCCAATACACTGTACTTGCTGGGAACAGACGCCAGTGCTATTTGTCCTATGTATGGCAATGGCAGCACAATAGTGACTATTCTTACCATAAAACAACTCTTGCTCGTAGGACCAGAAACTGCATGTGATTCACCTCCATTTAGGACTGGGAAACAAATGCTAGTTCGCCTTACAAGAAACACACTCTGCTTTAGAGAAAATAGCACTCTTCTACTCTACTGTGTTTCCTATAGGGCAAGAACAGTGAGCTTGCTCAGAACAAAAGAACTGTGCTTGCGACACACACGGTCATATCTAGTTCAATTCTGCTTAGGAAACTGACAAGAATAGTAGATCCTCTTCTGTCCAATACACTGTACTTGATGGGAACAGACGCGAGTGCTATTTGCCCTGTGTATGACAATGGCAGCGCAATAGTGACTCTTCTTACCAGAAAACAACTCTTGCTCGTAGGACCAGAAACTGCATGGGATTCAACTCCATTTAGGACAGGGAAACAAACGCTAGCTCACTTTACAAGAAACACACTCTGCTTTTGATAAAAGAGCCCTCTTCTCCTCTAAAGTGTTTCCTATAGGGCCAAAACAGTGAGCTTGCTTAGAACAAAAGAACTGTGCTTCCTACACACACGGTCATATCTAGTTCAATTCTGCTTAGGAAACTGACAAGAATAGTAGATCCTCTTCAGTCCAATATACTTCACTAGCTGGGAACAGACGCGAGTGCTATTTGCACTGTGTATAGCAATGGGAGCGCAATAGTGACTCTTCTTACCAGAAAACAACTCTTGCTCGTAGGACCAGAAACTGCATGTGATTCAACTCCATTTAGGACTGGGAAACAAACGCTAGATCGCCTTACAAGAAACACACTCTGCTTTAGAGAAAAGAGCACACTTCTACTCTACTGTGTTTCCTATAGGGCCAGAACAGTGAGCTTGCTCAGAACAAAAGAACTGTGCTTCAAACAAACATGGACCATATCTAGTTCAACTCTGCTTAGGAAACTGACAAGAACAGTAGCTCCTCTTCAGTCCAATACACTGTACCTGCTGGGAACAGACACGAGTGCTATTTGTCCTGTGTATGGCAATGGCAGCGCAATAGTGACTCTTCTTACCAGAAAACAACTCTTGCTCGTAGGACCAGATACTGCATGTGATTCAACTCCATTTAAGACTGGGAAACAAACGCTAGCTCGCCTTACAAGAAACACACTCTGCTTTGGAGAAAAGAGCACTGTGCTACTCTACCTTCTTTCCTAAAGGGCCAGAACAGTGAGCATGCTGAGAACAAAAAAACTGTGCTTCCTACACACACGGACCATATCTAGTTCAACTATGCTTTGGAAACTGACAAGAACAGTAGCTCCTATTCAGTCCAATACACTGTACTTGCTGGGAACAGACGCGAGTGCTATTTGCACTGTGTATGGCAATTGGAGCGCAATAGTGACTCTTCTTACCAGAAAACAACTCTTGCTCGTAGGACCAAAAACTGCATGTGACTCAACTCCATTTAGGCCTGGGAAACAAACGCGAGCTCGCCTTACAAGAAACACACTCTGCTTTAGAGAAAAGAGCACTCTTCTACTCTACTGTGTTTCCTATAGGGCCAGAACAGTGAGCTTGATCAGAACAAAAGAACTGTGCTTCCTACACACACGGCCATATCTAGTTCAACTCTGCTTAGGAACCTGACAAGAACAGTAGATCCTCTTCAGTCCAATACACTGTACACGATGGGAACAGACGCCAGTTCTATTTGCCCTGGGTATTTCAATGGGAGCACAATAGTGACTCTTCTTACCAGGAAACAACTCTTGCTCGTAGGACCAGAAACTGCATGAGATTCAACTCCATTTAGGACTGGGAAACAAATGCTAGCTCGCCGTACAAGAAACACATTCTGCTTTTGAGAAAAGAGCACTCTTCTACTCTACTGTGTTTCCTATGAGGTCCGAACAGTGAGCTTGCTCAGAACAAAAAAACCGTGCTTCCTACACACACCACCATACCTAGTTCAATTCTGCTTAGGAACCTGACAAGAACAGTAGATCCTCTTCAGTCCAATACACTGGACTGCTGGGAACAGACAACAGTGCTATTTGTCCTGTGTAAGGCAATGGCAGCGCAATAGTGACTATTCTTACCATAAAACAACTCTTGCTCGTAGGACCAGAAACTGCATGTGATTCAACTCCATTTAGGACTGGGAAACAAACGCTAGCTCGCCTTACAAGAAACACTCTCTGCTTTTGAAAAAAGAGCACTCTTCTACTCTACTGTGTTTCCTAGGGGGTCCAAACAGTGAGCTTGCTCAGAACAAAACAACTGTGCTTCCTACACACGGACCATATCTAGTTCAACTCTGCTTAGGAACCTGACAAGAACAGTAGCTCCTATTCAGTCCAATACACTGTACTTGCTGGAAACAGACGCGAGTGCTATTTGCACTGTGTATGGCAATTGGAGCACAATAGTGACTCTTCTTACCAGAAAACAACTCTTGCTCGTAGGACCAGAAACTGCATGTGACTCAACTCCATTTAGGACTGGGAAACAAACTCTAGCTTGCCTTACAAGAAACACATTCTGCTTTTGAGAAAAGAGCACTCTTCTACTCTGCTGTTTTTCCTGTAGGGCCAGAACAGTGAGCTTGCTCAGAACAAAAGAACTGTGCTTCCTACACACACGGCCATATCTAGTTCAATTATGATTAGGAACCAGACAAGAACAGTAGATCCTCTTCAGTCCAATACACTGTACTTGCTGGGAACAGACGCCAGTGCTATTTGTCCTGTGCATGGCAATGGCAGCGCAATAGTGACTATTCATACCATAAAACAACTCTTGCTCGCAGGACCAGAAACTGCATGTGATTCAACTCCATTTAGGACTGGGAAAGAAACGCTAGCTCGCCTTACAAGAAACACACTCTGCTTTAGAGAAAAGAGCACTCTTCTACTCTACTGTGTTTCCTATAGGGCCAGAACAGTGAGCTTTCTCAGAACAAAAGAACTGTGCTTCAAACAAACACGGACCATATCTAGTTCAACTCTGCTTTGGAAACGGACAAGAACAGTAGCACCCCTTCAGTCCAATACACTGTACTTGCTGGGAACAGACACGAGTGCTATTTGTCCTGTGTATGGCAATGGCAGCGCAATAGTGACTCTTCTTACCAGAAAACAACTCTTGCTCGTAGGACCAGAAACTGCATGTGATTCAAATCCATTTAGGACTGGGAAACAAACGCTAGCTCGCCTTACAAGAAACACACTCTGCTTTGGAGAAAAGAGCACTGTTCTACTCTACCTTCTTTCCTAAAGGGCTAGAACAGTGAGCATGCTGAGAACAAAAAAACTGTGCTTCCTACACACACGGACCATATCTAGTTCAACTATGCTTTGGAAACTGACAAGAACAGTAGCTCCTATTCAGTCCAATACACTGTACTTGCTGGGAACAGACGCGAGTGCTATTTGCACTGTGTATGCCAATTGGAACACAATAGTGACTCTTCTTACCAGAAAACAACTCTTGCTCGTAGGACCAGAAACTGCATGAGATTCAACTCCATTTAGGACTGTGAAACAAACGCTAGCTCACCTTACAAGAAACACACTCTGCTTTTGAGAAAAGAGCCCACTTCTACTCTAAAGTGTTTCCTATAAGGCCAAAACAGTGAGCTTGATCAGAACAAAAGAACTGTGCTTCATACACACACGGTCATATCTAGATCAATTCTGCTTAGGAAACTGACAAGAATAGTAGATCCTCTTCAGTCCAATACACTGCACTTGCTGTTAACAGACGCGAGTGCTATTTGCACTGTGTATGGCAATGGGAGCACAATAGTGACTTTCCTTACCAGAAAACAACTCTTGCTCGTAGGACCAGAAACTGCATGTGATTCAACTCCATATAGGACTGGGAAACAAACACTAGCTCGCCTTACAAGAAACACACTCTGCTTTTGAGAAAAGAGCACTGTTCTACTCTACTGTGTTTCCTATAGGGCCAGAACAGTGAGCTTGCTCAGAACAAAAGATCTGTGCTTCCTACACACGGCCATATCTAGTTCAACTCTGCTTAGGAACCTGACAAGAACAGTAGACCCTCTTCAGTCCAATGCACTGTACATGCTGGGAACAGACACGAGTGCTATTTGCCCTGTGTATGACAATGGGAGCACAATAGTGACTCTTCTTACCAGAAAACAACTCTTGCTCGTAGGACCAGAGACTGCATGTGATTCATCTCCATTTAGGACTAGGAAAAAACACTAGCTCGCCTTACAAGAAACACACTCTGATTTAGAGAAAAAAGCACTCTTCTACTCTACTGTGTTTCCTAAGAGGTCTGAACAGTGAACTTGCTCAGAAGAAAAGAACTGTGCTTCCTACACACATGGTCATATCTAGTTCAATTCTGCTTAGGAACCTGACAAGAACAGTAGCTCCTCTTCAGTCCAATACACTGTACTTTCTGGGAACAGACGCGAGTGCTATTTGCACTGTGTATGGCAATGGGAGCGCAATAGTGATTTCCTTACCAGAAAACAACTCTTGCTTGTAGGACCAGAAACTGTATGTGATTCAACTCCATTTAGGACTGGGAAACAAATGCTAGCTAGCCTTACAAGAAACACAATCTGCTTTAGAGAAAAGAGCACTCTTCTACTCTACTTTGTTTCCTATGGGGTCCGAACAGTGAGCTTGCTCAGAACAAAAAAACTGTGCTTCCTACACACACGGCCATATCTAGTTCAACTCTGCTTAGGAACCTGACAAGAACAGTAGATCCTCTTCAGTCCAATACACTGTACATGCTAGGAACAAACGCCAGTGCTATTTGCCCTGTGTATGACAATGGGAGCACAATAGTGACTCTTCTTACCAGAAAACAACTCTTGCTCATAGGACCAGAAACTGCATGTGCTTCAACTCCATTTAGGACTGGGAAACAAACGCGAGCTCGCCTTACAAGAAACACACTCTGCTTTTGAGAAAAGAGCACTCTTCTACTCTACTGTGTTTCCTGTAGGGCCAGGACAGTTAGCTTGCTCAGAACAAAATAACTATGCTTCCTACACACACGGCCATATCTAGTTCAATTTTGATTAGGAACCTGACAAGAACAGTAGATCCTCTTCAGTCCAATACACTGTACTTGCTGGGAACAGACGCCAGTGCTATTTGTCCTATGTATGGCAATGGCAGCACAATAGTGACTATTCTTACCATAAAACAACTCTTGCTCGTAGGACCAGAAACTGCATGTGATTCACCTCCATTTAGGACTGGGAAACAAATGCTAGTTCGCCTTACAAGAAACACACTCTGCTTTAGAGAAAATAGCACTCTTCTACTCTACTGTGTTTCCTATAGGGCAAGAACAGTGAGCTTGCTCAGAACAAAAGAACTGTGCTTGCGACACACACGGTCATATCTAGTTCAATTCTGCTTAGGAAACTGACAAGAATAGTAGATCCTCTTCTGTCCAATACACTGTACTTGATGGGAACAGACGCGAGTGCTATTTGCCCTGTGTATGACAATGGCAGCGCAATAGTGACTCTTCTTACCAGAAAACAACTCTTGCTCGTAGGACCAGAAATTGCATGGGATTCAACTCCATTTAGGACAGGGAAACAAACGCTAGCTCACTTTACAAGAAACACACTCTGCTTTTGATAAAAGAGCCCTCTTCTCCTCTAAAGTGTTTCCTATAGGGCCAAAACAGTGAGCTTGCTTAGAACAAAAGAACTGTGCTTCCTACACACACGGTCATATCTAGTTCAATTCTGCTTAGGAAACTGACAAGAATAGTAGATCCTCTTCAGTCCAATATACTTCACTAGCTGGGAACAGACGCGAGTGCTATTTGCACTGTGTATAGCAATGGGAGCGCAATAGTGACTCTTCTTACCAGAAAACAACTCTTGCTCGTAGGACCAGAAACTGCATGTGATTCAACTCCATTTAGGACTGGGAAACAAACGCTAGATCGCCTTACAAGAAACACACTCTGCTTTAGAGAAAAGAGCACACTTCTACTCTACTGTGTTTCCTATAGGGCCAGAACAGTGAGCTTGCTCAGAACAAAAGAACTGTGCTTCAAACAAACATGGACCATATCTAGTTCAACTCTGCTTAGGAAACTGACAAGAACAGTAGCTCCTCTTCAGTCCAATACACTGTACCTGCTGGGAACAGACACGAGTGCTATTTGTCCTGTGTATGGCAATGGCAGCGCAATAGTGACTCTTCTTACCAGAAAACAACTCTTGCTCGTAGGACCAGATACTGCATGTGATTCAACTCCATTTAAGACTGGGAAACAAACGCTAGCTCGCCTTACAAGAAACACACTCTGCTTTGGAGAAAAGAGCACTGTGCTACTCTACCTTCTTTCCTAAAGGGCCAGAACAGTGAGCATGCTGAGAACAAAAAAACTGTGCTTCCTACACACACGGACCATATCTAGTTCAACTATGCTTTGGAAACTGACAAGAACAGTAGCTCCTATTCAGTCCAATACACTGTACTTGCTGGGAACAGACGCGAGTGCTATTTGCACTGTGTATGGCAATTGGAGCGCAATAGTGACTCTTCTTACCAGAAAACAACTCTTGCTCGTAGGACCAAAAACTGCATGTGACTCAACTCCATTTAGGCCTGGGAAACAAACGCGAGCTCGCCTTACAAGAAACACACTCTGCTTTAGAGAAAAGAGCACTCTTCTACTCTACTGTGTTTCCTATAGGGCCAGAACAGTGAGCTTGATCAGAACAAAAGAACTGTGCTTCCTACACACACGGCCATATCTAGTTCAACTCTGCTTAGGAACCTGACAAGAACAGTAGATCCTCTTCAGTCCAATACACTGTACACGATGGGAACAGACGCCAGTTCTATTTGCCCTGTGTATTTCAATGGGAACACAATAGTGACTCTTCTTACCAGGAAACAACTCTTGCTCGTAGGACCAGAAACTGCATGAGATTCAACTCCATTTAGGACTGGGAAACAAATGCTAGCTCGCCGTACAAGAAACACACTCTGCTTTTGAGAAAAGAGCACTCTTCTACTCTACTGTGTTTCCTATGAGGTCTGAACAGTGAGCTTGCTCAGAACAAAAAAAACCGTGCTTCCTACACACACCACCATACCTAGTTCAATTCTGCTTAGGAACCTGACAAGAACAGTAGATCCTCTTCAGTCCAATACACTGTACTGCTGGGAACAGACAACAGTGCTATTTGTCCTGTGTAAGGCAATGGCAGCGCAATAGTGACTATTCTTACCATAAAACAACTCTTGCTCGTAGGACCAGAAACTGCATGTGATTCAACTCCATTTAGGACTGGGAAACAAACGCTAGCTCGCCTTACAAGAAACACTCTCTGCTTTTGAAAAAAGAGCACTCTTCTACTCTACTGTGTTTCCTAGGGGGTCCTAACAGTGAGCTTGCTCAGAACAAAACAACTGTGCTTCCTACACACGGACCATATCTAGTTCCACTCTGCTTAGGAACCTGACAAGAACAGTAGCTCCTATTCAGTCCAATACACTGTACTTGCTGGAAACAGATGCGAGTGCTATTTGCACTGTGTATGGCAATTGGAGCGCAATAGTGACTCTTCTTACCAGAAAACAACTCTTGCTCGTAGGACCAAAAACTGCATGTGACTCAACTCCATTTAGGCCTGGGAAACAAACGCGAGCTCGCCTTACAAGAAACACACTCTGCTTTAGAGAAAAGAGCACTCTTCTACTCTACTGTGTTTCCTATAGGGCCAGAACAGTGAGCTTGATCAGAACAAAAGAACTGTGCTTCCTACACACACGGCCATATCTAGTTCAACTCTGCTTAGGAACCTGACAAGAACAGTAGATCCTCTTCAGTCCAATACACTGTACACGATGGGAACAGACGCCAGTTCTATTTGCCCTGTGTATTTCAATGGGAACACAATAGTGACTCTTCTTACCAGGAAACAACTCTTGCTCGTAGGACCAGAAACTGCATGAGATTCAACTCCATTTAGGACTGGGAAACAAATGCTAGCTCGCCGTACAAGAAACACACTCTGCTTTTGAGAAAAGAGCACTCTTCTACTCTACTGTGTTTCCTATGAGGTCTGAACAGTGAGCTTGCTCAGAACAAAAAAAACCGTGCTTCCTACACACACCACCATACCTAGTTCAATTCTGCTTAGGAACCTGACAAGAACAGTAGATCCTCTTCAGTCCAATACACTGTACTGCTGGGAACAGACAACAGTGCTATTTGTCCTGTGTAAGGCAATGGCAGCGCAATAGTGACTATTCTTACCATAAAACAACTCTTGCTCATAGGACCAGAAACTGCATGTGATTCAACTCCATTTAGGACTGGGAAACAAACGCTAGCTCGCCTTACAAGAAACACTCTCTGCTTTTGAAAAAAGAGCACTCTTCTACTCTACTGTGTTTCCTAGGGGGTCCTAACAGTGAGCTTGCTCAGAACAAAACAACTGTGCTTCCTACACACGGACCATATCTAGTTCCACTCTGCTTAGGAACCTGACAAGAACAGTAGCTCCTATTCAGTCCAATACACTGTACTTGCTGGAAACAGACGCGAGTGCTATTTGCACTGTGTATGGCAATTGGAGCGCAATAGTGACTCTTCTTACCAGAAAACAACTCTTGCTCGTAGGACCAAAAACTGCATGTGACTCAACTCCATTTAGGCCTGGGAAACAAACGCTAGATCGCCTTACAAGAAACACACTCTGCTTTAGAGAAAAGAGCACTCTTCTACTCTACTGTGTTTCCTATAGGGCCAGAACAGTGAGCTTGATCAGAACAAAAGAACTGTGCTTCCTACACACACGGCCATATCTAGTTCAACTCTGCTTAGGAACCTGACAAGAACAGTAGATCCTCTTCAGTCCAATACACTGTACACGATGGGAACAGACGCCAGTTTAATTTGCCCTGTGTATTTCAATGGGAACACAATAGTGACTCTTCTTACCAGGAAACAACTCTTGCTCGTAGGACCAGAAACTGCATGAGATTCAACTCCATTTAGGACTGGGAAACAAATGCTAGCTCGCCGTACAAGAAACACACTCTGCTTTTGAGAAAAGAGCACTCTTCTACTCTACTGTGTTTCCTATGAGGTCCGAACAGTGAGCTTGCTCAGAACAAAAAAAACCGTGTTTCCTACACACACCACCATACCTAGTTCAATTCTGCTTAGGAACCTGACAAGAACAGTAGATCCTCTTCAGTCCAATACACTGTACTGCTGGGAACAGACAACAGTGCTATTTGTCCTGTGTAAGGCAATGGCAGCGCAATAGTGACTATTCTTACCATAAAACAACTCTTGCTCGTAGGACCAGAAACTGCATGTGATTCAACTCCATTTAGGACTGGGAAACAAACGCTAGCTCGCCTTACAAGAAACACTCTCTGCTTTTGAAAAAAGAGCACTCTTCTACTCTACTGTGTTTCCTAGGGGGTCCAAACAGTGAGCTTGCTCAGAACAAAACAACTGTGCTTCCTACACACGGACCATATCTAGTTCCACTCTGCTTAGGAACCTGACAAGAACAGTAGCTCCTATTCAGTCCAATACACTGTACTTGCTGGAAACAGACGCGAGTGCTATTTGCACTGTGTATGGCAATTGGAGCACAATAGTGACTCTTCTTACCAGAAAACAACTCTTGCTCGGAGGACCAGAAACTGCATGTGACTCAACTCCATTTAGGACTGGGAAACAAACTCTAGCTCGCCTTACAAGAAACACATTCTGCTTTTGAGAAAAGAGCACTCTTCTACTCTGCTGTTTTTCCTGTAGGGCCAGAACAGTGAGCTTGCTCAGAACAAAAGAACTGTGCTTCCTACACACACGGCCATATCTAGTTCAATTATGATTAGGACCCAGACAAGAACAGTAGATCCTCTTCAGTCCAATACACTGTACTTGCTGGGAACAGACGCCAGTGCTATTTGTCCTGTGTATGGCAATGGCAGCGCAATAGTGACTATTCATACCATAAAACAACTCTTGCTCGCAGGACCAGAAACTGCATGTGATTCAACTCCATTTAGGACTGGGAAAGAAACGCTAGCTTGCCTTACAAGAAACACACTCTGCTTTAGAGAAAAGAGCACTCTTCTACTCTACTGTGTTTCCTATAGGGCCAGAACAGTGAGCTTTCTCAGAACAAAAGAACTGTGCTTCAAACAAACACGGACCATATCTAGTTCAACTCTGCTTTGGAAACTGACAAGAACAGTAGCTCCCCTTCAGTCCAATACACTGTACTTGCTGGGAACAGACACGAGTGCTATTTGTCCTGTGTATGGCAATGGCAGCGCAATAGTCACTCTTCTTACCAGAAAAGAACTCTTGCTCATAGGACCAGAAACTGCATGTGATTCAAATCCATTTAGGACTGGGAAACAAACGCTAGCTCGCCTTACAAGAAACACACTCTGCTTTGGAGAAAAGAGCACTGTTCTACTCTACCTTCTTTCCTAAAGGGCCAGAACAGTGAGCATGCTGAGAACAAAAAAACTGTGCTTCCTACACACACGGACCATATCTAGTTCAACTATGCTTTGGAAACTGACAAGAACAGTAGCTCCTATTCAGTCCAATACACTGTACTTGCTGGGAACAGACGCGAGTGCTATTTGCACTGTGTATGCCAATTGGAACACAATAGTGACTCTTCTTACCAGAAAACAACTCTTGCTCGTAGGACCAAAAACTGCATGTGACTCTACTCCATTTAGGACTGGGAAACAAACGCGAGCTCGCCTTACAAGAAACACACTCTGCTTTAGAGAAAAGAGCACTCTTCTACTCTACTGTGTTTCCTATAGGGCCAGAACAGTGAGCTTGATCAGAACAAAAGAACTGTGCTTCCTACACACACGGCCATATCTAGTTCAACTCTGCTTAGGAACATGACAAGAGCAGTAGATCCTCTTCAGTCCAATACACTGTACATGATGGGAACAGACGCCAGTTCTATTTGCCCTGTGTATTTCAATGGGAGCACAATAGTGACTCTTCTTACCAGGAAACAACTCTTGCTCGTAGGACCAGAAACTGCATGAGATTCAACTCCATTTAGGACTGGGAAACAAACGCTAGCTCGCCTTACAAGAAACACACTCTGCTTTTGAGAAAAGAGCACTCTTCTACTCTACTGTGTTTCCTATAGGGCCAGAACAGTGAGCTTGCTGAGAACAAAAGAACTGTGCTTCCTACACACACGGACCATATCTAGTTCAACTCTGCTTAGGAAACTGACAAGAACAGTAGCTCCTATACTGTCCAATACACTGTACTTGCTGGGAACAGACGCCAGTGCTATTTGCACTGTGAATGGCAATTGGAGCGCAATAGTGACTCTTCTTACCAGAAAAAAACTCTTGCTCGTAGGAGCAAAAACTGCATGTGACTCAACTCCATTTTGGACTGGGAAACAAACGCTAGCTCGCCTTACAAGAAACACACTCTGCTTTTGAGAAAAGAGCACTCTTCTACTCTACTGTGTTTCCTATAGGGCCAAAACAGTGAGCTTGCTCAGAACAAAAGAACAGTGCTTCCTACACACACGGTCATATCTAGTCCAATTCTGCTTAGGAAACTGACAAAAATAATAGATCCTCTTCAGTCAAATACACTGTACTTGCTGGGAACAGACGCGAGTGCTATTTGTCCTGTGTATGGCAATGGCAGCGCAATAGTGACTCTTCTTACCAGAAAACAACTCTTGCTCATAGGACCAGAAACTGCATGAGATTCAACTCCATTTAGGACTGGGAAACAAATGCTAGCTCACCTTACGAGAAACACAATCTTCTTTTGAGAAAGGAGCCCTCTTCTACTCTAAAGTGTTTCCTATAGGGCCAAAACAGTGAGCTTGCTCCGAACAAATGAACTGTGCTTCCTACACACACGGTCATATCTAGTTCAATTCTGCTTAGGAAACTGACAAGAATAGTAGATCCTCTTCAGTCCAATACACTGCGCATTGTGGGAACAGACGCGAGTGCTATTTGCACCCTGTATGGCAATGGGAGCGCAATAGTGACTTTCCTTACCAGAAAACAACTCTTGCTCGAAGGACCAGAAACTGCATGTGATTCAACTCCATATAGGACTGGGAAACAAATGCTAGCTCGCCTTACAAGAAACACACTCTGCTTTTGAGAAAAGAGCACTTTTCTACTCCTCTGTGTTTCCTATAGGGCCAGAACAGTGAGCTTGCTCAGAACCAAAGAACTGTGCTTCCTACACACATGGGCCATATCTAGTTCAACTCTGCTTAGGAACCTGACAAGAACAGTAGATCCTCTTCAGTCCAATACACTGTACATGATGGGAACAGACGCCAGTGCTATTTGCCCTGTGTATTTCAATGGGAGCACAATAGTAACTCTTCTGACCAGGAAACAACTCTTGCTCGTAGGACCAGAAACTGCATGAGATTCAACTCCATTTAGGACTGGGAAACAAACGCTAGCTCGCCTTACAAGAAACACACTCTACTTTTGAGAAAAGAGCACTCTTCTACTCTACTGTGTTTCCTATGGGGTCCAAACAGTGAGCTTGCTCAGAACAAAAAACTGTGCTTCCTACACACGGACCATATCTAGTTCAACTCTGCTTATGAAACTGACAAGAACAGTAGCTCCACTTCAGTCGATACACTCTACTTGCTGGGAACAGACGCGAGTGCTATTTGCACTGTGTATGGCAATGGGAGGACAATAGTGACTTCCTTACCAGAAAACAACTCTTGCTCGTAGGACCAGAAACTGCATGTGATTCAACTCCATTTAGGACTGGGAAACAAACGCTAGCTCGCCTTACAAGAAACACACTCTGCTTTTGAGAAAAGAGCACTCTTCTACTCTACTGTGTTTCCTATAGGGCCAGAACAGTGAGCTTGCTGAGAACAAAAGAACTGTGCTTCCTACACACACGGACCATATCTAGTTCAACTCTGCATAGGAAACTGACAAGAACAGTAGCTCCTATTCAGTCCAATACACTGTATGTGGTGGGAACAGACGCGGGTGCTATTTGCACTGTGTATAGCAATTGGAGCGCAATAGTGACTCTTCTTACCAGAAAACAACTCTTGCTCATAGGACCAGAAACTGCATGTGATTCAACTCCATTTAGAACTGGGAAACAAACGCTAGCTCGCCTTACAAGAAACACACTCTGCTTTGGAGAAAAGAGCACTGTTCTACTCTACCTTCTTTCCTAAAGGGCCAGAACAGTGAGCATGCTGAGAACAAAAAAACTGTGCTTCCTACACACACGGACCATATCTAGTTCAAGTATGCTTTGGAAACTGACAAGAACAGTAGCTCCTATTCAGTCCAATACACTGTACTTGCTGGGAACAGACGCGAGTGCTATTTGTACTGTGTATGCCAATTGGAACGCAATAGTGACTCTTCTTACCAGAAAACAACTCTTGCTCGTAGGACCAAAAACTGCATGTGACTCAACTCCATTTAGGACTGGGAAACAAACGCGAGCTCGCCTTACACGAAACACACTCTGCTTTAGAGAAAAGAGCACTCTTCTACTCTACTGTGTTTCCTATGGGGTCCAAACAGTGAGCTTGCTCAGAACAAAAGAACTGTGCTTCCTACACACACGGACCATATCTAGTTCAACTCTGCTTAGGAAACTGACAAGAACAGTAGCTCCTAATCAGTCCAATACAGTGTACTTGCTGGGAAAAGATGCGAGTGCTATTTGCCTTGTGTAGGGCAAAGGGAGCGCAATAGTGACTTTCCTTACCAGAAAACAACTCTTGTTCGTAGGACCAGAAACTGCATGTGATTCAACTCCATTTAGGACTAGGAAACAAATGCTAGCTCGCCTTACAAAAACACACTCTGCTTTTGAGAAAAGAGCACTCTTCTTCTCTACTGTGTTTCCTATAGGGCCAGAACAGTGAGCTTGCTCAGAACAAATGAACTGTGCTTCCTAGACACACGGGCCATATCTAGTTCAACTCTGCTTAGAAAACTGAGAAGAACAGTAGCTCCTCTTCAGTCCAATACACTGTACTTACTGGGAACAGACGGGAGTGCTATTTGCACTGTGTATGGCAATGGGAGCGCAATAGTGACTTTCCTTACCAGAAAACAACTCCTGCTCGTAGGACCAGAAACTGCATGTGACTCAACTCCATTTAGGACTGGGAAACAAACGCTAGGTCGCCTTACAAGAAACACACTCTGCTTTTGAGATAAGAGCACTCTCTTATTCTACTCTGTTTAATATGGGGTCCGAACAGTGAGCTTGCTCAGAACAAAAGAACTGTGCTTCCTACACACACGGGACATATCTAGTTCAACTCTGCTTAGGAAACTGACAAGAACGGTAGATCATCTTCAGTCCAATACACTTTACATGCTGGGAACATACGCCAGTGCTATTTGCCCTGTGTATGACAATGGGAGCGCAATAGTGACTCTTCTTACCAGAAAACAACTCTTGCTCGTAGGACCAGAAACTGCATGTGATTCAACTCCATTTAGGACTGGGAAACAAACGCTAGCTCGCCTTACAAGAAACACACTCTGCTTTTGAGAAAAGAGCACTCTTCTACTCTTCTGTGTTTTCTATGGGGTCCGAACCGTGAGCTTGCTCAGAACAAAAGAACTGTGCTTCCTACACACACGGGCTATATCTAGTTCAACTCTGCTTAGGAAACTGACAAGAGCAGTAGCTCCTCTTCAGTCCAATACACTGTAAATGCTGGGAACAGACGCGAGTGCTATTTGCACTGTGTATGGCAAAGGGAACACAATGGTGACTTTCCTTTCCAGAAAACAACCCTTGCTTGTAGGACCAGAAACTGCATGTGATTCAACTCCATTTAGGACTGGGAAACAAACGCTAGCTCGCCTTACAAGAAACACACTCTGCTTTTGAGAAAAGAGCACTCTTCTACTCTACTGTGTTTCCTATAGGCCAGAAGAGTGAGCTAGCTCAGAACAAAAGAACTGTGCTTCCTACACACACGGGCCATATCTAGTTCAACGAAGCTTAGGAAACTGACAAGAACAGTTGCTCCTCTTCTGTCAAATACACTGTACTTGCAAAGAACAGTAGCGAGTGTTTTTGCACTGTGTATGGCAATAGGAGCGCAATAGTGACTCTTCTTACCAGAAAACAACTCTTGCTCATAGGACAAGAAACTGCATGTAATTCAACTCCATTTAGGACTGGGAAACTAACGCTAGCTCACCTTACAAAAAACACACTCTGCTTTTGATAAAAGAGCACTCTTCTACTCTTCTGTGTTTCCTAAAGGACCAGAACAGTGAGCTTGCTCAGAACAAAAGAACTGTGCTTCCTACACACACAGGCCATATCTAGTTCAACTCTGCTTAGGAAACTGACAAGAACAGTAGCTCCTCTTCAGTCCAATACACTGTACTTGCTGGGAAGAGACGCGAGTGCTATTTGTACTGTTTATTGCAAAGGGAGCACAATAGTGACTTAACTTACCAGAAAACTTCCCTTGCTCTTAGGACCAGAAACTGCATGTGATCAACTCCATTTTGGACTGGGAAACAAACGCTAGCTCGCCTTACAAGAAACACACTCTGCTTTTGAGAAAAGAGCACTCTTCTATTCTACTGTGTTTCCTATGGGGTCCGAACAGTGACCTTGCTCAGAACAAAAGAACTGTGCTTCCTACACACACGGGCCATATTTAGTTCAACTCTGCTTAGGAAACTGACAAGAACAGTAGATCATCTTCAGTCCAATACACTGTATATGCTGGGAACAGACGCCAGTGCTATTTGCCCTGTGTATGACAATGGGAGCGCAATAGTGACTCTTCTTACCAGAAAACAACACTTGCTCGTAGGACCAGAAACTGCATGTGATTCAACTCCATTTAGGACTGGGAAACAAACGCAGGCTCGCCTTACAAGAATAACACTCTGCTTTTGAGAAAAGAGCACTCTTCTATTCTACTGTGTTTCCTATGGGGTCTGAACAGTGAGCTTGCTCAGAACAAAAGAACTGTGCTTCCTACACACAGGGGCTATATCTAGTTCAACTCTGGTTAGGAAACTGACAAGAGCAGGAGCTCCTCTTCAGTCCAATACACTGTAATTGCTGGGAACAGACGCGAGTGCTATTTGCACTGTGTATGGCAAAGGGAACACAATAGTGACTTTCCTTTCCAGAAAACAACTCTTGCTTGTAGGACCAGAAACTGCATGTGATTCAACGCCATTTAGGACTGGGAAACAAACGCACGCTCGCCTTACAAGAAACACACTCTGCTTTTGAGAAAAGAGCACTCTTCTACTCTACTGTGTTTCCTATAGGGCCAGAACAGTGAGCTTTCTCAGAACAAAAGAACTGTGCTTCAAACAAACACGGACCATATCTAGTTCAACTCTGCTTTGGAAACTGACAAGAACAGTAGCTCCCCTTCAGTCCAATACACTGTACTTGCTGGGAACAGACACGAGTGCTATTTGTCCTGTGTATGGCAATGGCAGCGCAATAGTGACTCTTCTTACCAGAAAACAACTCTTGCTCGTAGGACCAGAAACTGCATGTGATTCAAATCCATTTAGGACTGGGAAACAAACGCTAGCTCGCCTTACAAGAAACACACTCTGCTTTGGAGAAAAGAGCACTGTTCTACTCTACCTTCTTTCCTAAAGGGCCAGAACAGTGAGCATGCTGAGAACAAAAAAACTGTGCTTCCTACACACACGGACCATATCTAGTTCAACTATGCTTTGGAAACTGACAAGAACAGTAGCTCCTATTCAGTCCAATACACTGTACTTGCTGGGAACAGACGCGAGTGCTATTTGCACTGTGTATGCCAATTGGAACACAATAGTGACTCTTCTTACCAGAAAACAACTCTTGCTCGTAGGACCAAAAACTGCATGTGACTCAACTCCATTTAGGACTGGGAAACAAACGCGAGCTCGCCTTACAAGAAACACACTCTGCTTTAGAGAAAAGAGCACTCTTCTACTCTACTGTGTTTCCTATAGGGCCAGAACAGTGAGCTTGATCAGAACAAAAGAACTGTGCTTCGTACACACACGGCCATATCTAGTTCAACTCTGCTTAGGAACCTGACAAGAGCAGTAGATCCTCTTCTGTCCAATACACTGTACTTGCTGGGAACAGACGCGAGTGCTATTTGCCATGTGTATGACAATGGGAGCACAATAGTGACTCTTCTAACCAGAAAACAACTCTTGCTTGTAGGACCAGAGACTGCATGTGATTCAACTCCATTTAGGACTAGGAAACAAACACTAGCTCGCCTTACAAGAAACACACTCTGATTTAGAGAAAAAAGCACTGTTCTATCTACTGTGTTTCCTAAGAGGTCTGAACAGTGAACTTGCTGAGAACAAAAGAACTGTGCTTCCTACACACACGGCCATACCTAGTTCAATTCTGCTTAGGAACCTGACAAGAACCGTAGATCCTCTTCCGTCCAATACACTGTACTGCTGGGAACAGACAACAGTGCTATTTGTCCTGTGTATGGCAATGGCAGCTTAATAGTGACTCTTCTTACCAGAAAACAACTCTTGCTCGTAGGACCAGAAACTGCATGGGATTCAACTCCATTTAGGACTGGGAAACAAATGCTAGCTCGCCTTACAAGAAACACACTCTGCTTTTGAGAAAAGAGCACTCTTCTACTCTACTGTGTTTCCTGTAGGGCCAGGACAGTTAGCTTGCTCAGAACAAAATAACTATGCTTCCTACACACACGGCCATATCTAGTTCAATTTTGATTAGGAACCTGACAAGAACAGTAGATCCTCTTCAGTCCAATACACTGTACTTGCTGGGACAGACGCCAGTGCTATTTGTCCTATGTATGGCAATGGCAGCACAATAGTGACTATTCTTACCATAAAACAACTCTTGCTCGTAGGACCAGAAACTGCATGTGATTCAACTCCATTTAGGACTGGGAAACAAACGCTAGTTCGCCTTACAAGAAACACACTCTGCTTTAGAGAAAATAGCACTCTTCTACTCTACTGTGTTTCCTATAGGGCAAGAACAATGAGCTTGCTCAGAACAAAAGAACTGTGCTTGAGACACACACGGTCATATCTCGTTCAATTCTGCTTAGGAAACTGACAAGAATAGTAGATCCTCTTCTGTCCAATACACTGTACTTGATGGGAACAGACGCGAGTGCTATTTGCCCTGTGTATGACAATGGCAGCGCAATAGTGACTCTTCTTACCAGAAAACAACTCTTGCTCGTAGGACCAGAAACTGCATGGGATTCAACTCCATTTAGGACAGGGAAACAAACGCTAGCTCACTTTACAAGAAACACACTCTGCTTTTGATAAAAGAGCCCTCTTCTCCTCTAAAGTGTTTCCTATAGGGCCAAAACAGTGAGCTTGCTTAGAACAAAAGAACTGTGCTTCCTACACACGGTCATATCTAGTTCAATTCTGCTTAGGAAACTGACAAGAATAGTAGATCCTCTTCAGTCCAATATACTGCACTAGCTGGGAACAGACGCGAGTGCTATTTGCACTGTGTATAGCAATGGGAGCACAATAGTGACTCTTCTTACCAGAAAACAACTCTTGCTCGTAGGACCAGAAACTGCATGTGATTCAACTCCATTTAGGACTGGGAAACAAACGCTAGATCGCCTTACAAGAAACACACTCTGCTTTAGAGAAAAGAGCACTCTTCTACTCTACTGTGTTTCCTATAGGGCCAGAACAGTGAGCTTGCTCAGAACAAAAGAACTGTGCTTCAAACAAACATGGACCATATCTAGTTCAACTCTGCTTAGGAAACTGACAAGAACAGTAGCTCCTCTTCAGTCCAATACACTGTACCTGCTGGGAACAGACACGAGTGCTATTTGTCCTGTGTATGGCAATGGCAGCGCAATAGTGACTCTTCTTACCAGAAAACAACTCTTGCTCGTAGGACCAGATACTGCATGTGATTCAACTCCATTTAAGACTGGGAAACAAACGCTAGCTCGCCTTACAAGAAACACACTCTGCTTTGGAGAAAAGAGCACTGTGCTACTCTACCTTCTTTACTAAAGGGCCAGAACAGTGAGCATGCTGAGAACAAAAAAACTGTGCTTCCTACACACACGGACCATATCTAGTTCAACTATGCTTTGGAAACTGACAAGAACAGTAGCTCCTATTCAGTCCAATACACTGTACTTGCTGGGAACAGACGCGAGTGCTATTTGCACTGTGTATGGCAATTGGAGCGCAATAGTGACTCTTCTTACCAGAAAACAACTCTTGCTCGTAGGACCAAAAACTGCATGTGACTCAACTCCATTTAGGCCTGGGAAACAAACGCGAGCTCGCCTTACAAGAAACACACTCTGCTTTAGAGAAAAGAGCACTCTTCTACTCTACTGTGTTTCCTATAGGGCCAGAACAGTGAGCTTGATCAGAACAAAAGAACTGTGCTTCCTACACACACGGCCATATCTAGTTCAACTCTGCTTAGGAACCTGACAAGAACAGTAGATCCTCTTCAGTCCAATACACTGTACACGATGGGAACAGACGCCAGTTCTATTTGCCCTGGGTATTTCAATGGGAGCACAATAGTGACTCTTCTTACCAGGAAACAACTCTTGCTCGTAGGACCAGAAACTGCATGAGATTCAACTCCATTTAGGACTGGGAAACAAATGCTAGCTCGCCGTACAAGAAACACACTCTGCTTTTGAGAAAAGAGCACTCTTCTACTCTACTGTGTTTCCTATGATGTCTGAACAGTGAGCTTGCTCAGAACAAAAAAACCGTGCTTCCTACACACACCACCATACCTAGTTCAATTCTGCTTAGGAACCTGACAAGAACAGTAGATCCTCTTCAGTCCAATACACTGTACTGCTGGGAACAGACAACAGTGCTATTTGTCCTGTGTAAGGCAATGGCAGCGCAATAGTGACTATTCTTACCATAAAACAACTCTTGCTCGTAGGACCAGAAACTGCATGTGATTCAACTCCATTTAGGACTGGGAAACAAACGCTAGCTCGCCTTACAAGAAACACTCTCTGCTTTTGAAAAAAGAGCACTCTTCTACTCTACTGTGTTTCCTAGGGGTTCCAAACAGTGAGCTTGCTCAGAACAAAACAACTGTGCTTCCTACACACGGACCATATCTAGTTCCACTCTGCTTAGGAACCTGACAAGAACAGTAGCTCCTATTCAGTCCAATACACTGTACTTGCTGGAAACAGACGCGAGTGCTATTTGCACTGTGTATGGCAATTGGAGCACAATAGTGACTCTTCTTACCAGAAAACAACTCTTGCTCGGAGGACCAGAAACTGCATGTGACTCAACTCCATTTAGGACTGGGAAACAAACTCTAGCTCGCCTTACAAGAAACACATTCTGCTTTTGAGAAAAGAGCACTCTTCTACTCTGCTGTTTTTCCTGTAGGGCCAGAACAGTGAGCTTGCTCAGAACAAAAGAACTGTGCTTCCTACACACACGCCCATATCTAGTTCAATTATGATTAGGACCCAGACAAGAACAGTAGATCCTCTTCAGTCCAATACACTGTACTTGCTGGGAACAGACGCCAGTGCTATTTGTCCTGTGTATGGCAATGGCAGCGCAATAGTGACTATTCATACCATAAAACAACTCTTGCTCGCAGGACCAGAAACTGCATGTGATTCAACTCCATTTAGGACTGGGAAAGAAACGCTAGCTCGCCTTACAAGAAACACACTCTGCTTTAGAGAAAAGAGCACTCTTCTACTCTACTGTGTTTCCTATAGGGCCAGAACAGTGAGCTTTCTCAGAACAAAAGAACTGTGCTTCAAACAAACACGGACCATATCTAGTTCAACTCTGCTTTGGAAACTGACAAGAACAGTAGCTCCCCTTCAGTCCAATACACTGTACTTGCTGGGAACAGACACGAGTGCTATTTGTCCTGTGTATGGCAATGGCAGCGCAATAGTGACTCTTCTTACCAGAAAAGAACTCTTGCTCGTAGGACCAGAAACTGCATGTGATTCAAATCCATTTAGGACTGGGAAACAAACGCTAGCTCGCCTTACAAGAAACACACTCTGCTTTGGAGAAAAGAGCACTGTTCTACTCTACCTTCTTTCCTAAAGGGCCAGAACAGTGAGCATGCTGAGAACAAAAAAACTGTGCTTCCTCCACACACGGACCATATCTAGTTCAACTATGCTTTGGAAACTGACAAGAACAGTAGCTCCTATTCAGTCCAATACACTGTACTTTCTGGGAACAGACGCGAGTGCTATTTGCACTGTGTATGCCAATTGGAACACAATAGTGACTCTTCTTACCAGAAAACAACTCTTGCTCGTAGGACCAAAAACTGCATGTGACTCTACTCCATTTAGGACTGGGAAACAAACGCGAGCTCGCCTTACAAGAAACACACTCTGCTTTAGAGAAAAGAGCACTCTTCTACTCTACTGTGTTTCCTATAGGGCCAGAACAGTGAGCTTGATCAGAACAAAAGAACTGTGCTTCCTACACACACGGCCATATCTAGTTCAACTCTGCTTAGGAACATGACAAGAGCAGTAGATCCTCTTCAGTCCAATACACTGTACATGATGGGAACAGACGCCAGTTCTATTTGCCCTGTGTATTTCAATGGGAGCACAATAGTGACTCTTCTTACCAGGAAACAACTCTTGCTCGTAGGACCAGAAACTGCATGAGATTCAACTCCATTTAGGACTGGGAAACAAACGCTAGCTCGCCTTACAAGAAACACACTCTGCTTTTGAGAAAAGAGCACTCTTCTACTCTACTGTGTTTCCTATAGGGCCAGAACAGTGAGCTTGCTGAGAACAAAAGAACTGTGCTTCCTACACACACGGACCATATCTAGTTCAACTCTGCTTAGGAAACTGACAAGAACAGTAGCTCCTATTCAGTCCAATACACTGTATGTGGTGGGAACAGACGCGGGTGCTATTTGCACTGTGTATAGCAATTGGAGCGCAATAGTGACTCTTCTTCCCAGAAAACAACTCTTGCTCGTAGGACCAGAAACTGCATGTGATTCAACTCCATTTAGAACTGGGAAACAAACGCTAGCTCGCCTTACAAGAAACACACTCTGCTTTGGAGAAAAGAGCACTGTGCTACTCTACCTTCTTTCCTAAAGGGCCAGAACAGTGAGCATGCTGAGAACAAAAAAACTGTGCTTCCTACACACACGGACCATATCTAGTTCAACTATGCTTTGGAAACTGACAAGAACAGTAGCTCCTATTCAGTCCAATACACTGTACTTGCTGGGAACAGACGCGAGTGCTATTTGCACTGTGTATGCCAATTGGAACGCAATAGTGACTCTTCTTACCAGAAAACAACTCTTGCTCGTAGGACCAAAAACTGCATGTGACTCAACTCCATTTAGGACTGGGAAACAAACGCAAGCTCGCCTTACAAGAAACACACTCTGCTTTAGAGAAAAGAGCACTCTTCTACTCTACTGTGTTTCCTATGGGGTCCAAACAGTGAGCTTGCTCAGAACAAAAGAACTGTGCTTCCTACACACACGGACCATATCTAGTTCAACTCTGCTTAGGAAACTGACAAGAACAGTAGCTCCTAATCAGTCCAATACAGTGTACTTGTTGGGAAAAGATGCGAGTGCAATTTCCTTGTGTAGGGCAAAGGGAGCGCAATAGTGACTTTCCTTACCAGAAAACAACTCTTGTTCGTAGGACCAGAAACTGCATGTGATTCAACTCCATTTAGGACTAGGAAACAAATGCTAGCTCGCCTTACAAAAACACACTCTGCTTTTGAGAAAAGAGCACTCTTCTTCTCTACTGTGTTTCCTATAGGGCCAGAACAGTGAGCTTGCTCAGAACAAATGAACTGTGCTTCCTAGACACACGGGCCATATCTAGTTCAACTCTGCTTAGGAAACTGAGAAGAACAGTAGCTCCTCTTCAGTCCAATACACTGTACTTACTGGGAACAGACGGGAGTGCTATTTGCACTGTGTATGGCAATGGGAGCGCAATAGTGACTTTCCTTACCAGAAAACAACTCTTGCTCGTAGGACCAGAAACTGCATGTGACTCAACTCCATTTAGGACTGGGAAACAAACGCTAGGTCGCCTTACAAGAAACACACTCTGCTTTTGAGATAAGAGCACTCTCTTATTCTACTCTGTTTAATATGGGGTCCGAACAGTGAGCTTGCTCAGAACAAAAGAACTGTGCTTCCTACACACACGGGACATATCTAGTTCAACTCTGCTTAGGAAACTGACAAGAACGGTAGATCATCTTCAGTCCAATACACTTTACATGCTGGGAACATACGCCAGTGCTATTTGCCCTGTGTATGACAATGGGAGCGCAATAGTGACTCTTCTTACCAGAAAACAACTCTTGCTCGTAGGACCAGAAACTGCATGTGATTCAACTCCATTTAGGACTGGGAAACAAACGCTAGCTCGCCTTACAAGAAACACACTCTGCTTTTGAGAAAAGAGCACTCTTCTACTCTTCTGTGTTTTCTATGGGGTCCGAACCGTGAGCTTGCTCAGAACAAAAGAACTGTGCTTCCTACACACACGGGCTATATCTAGTTCAACTCTGCTTAGGAAACTGACAAGAGCAGTAGCTCCTCTTCAGTCCAATACACTGTAAATGCTGGGAACAGACGCGAGTGCTATTTGCACTGTGTATGGCAAAGGGAACACAATGGTGACTTTCCTTTCCAGAAAACAACTCTTGCTTGTAGGACCAGAAACTGCATGTGATTCAACTCCATTTAGGACTGGGAAACAAACGCTAGCTCGCCTTACAAGAAACACACTCTGCTTTTGAGAAAAGAGCACTCTTCTACTCTACTGTGTTTCCTATAGGCCAGAAGAGTGAGCTAGCTCAGAACAAAAGAACTGTGCTTCCTACACACACGGGCCATATCTAGTTCAACGAAGCTTAGGAAACTGACAAGAACAGTTGCTCCTCTTCTGTCAAATACACTGTACTTGCAAAGAACAGTAGCGAGTGTTTTTGCACTGTGTATGGCAATAGGAGCGCAATAGTGACTCTTCTTACCAGAAAACAACTCTTGCTCATAGGACAAGAAACTGCATGTAATTCAACTCCATTTAGGACTGGGAAACTAACGCTAGCTCACCTTACAAGAAACACACTCTGCTTTTGATAAAAGAGCACTCTTCTACTCTTCTGTGTTTCCTAAAGGACCAGAACAGTGAGCTTGCTCAGAACAAAAGAACTGTGCTTCCTACACACACAGGCCATATCTAGTTCAACTCTGCTTAGGAAACTGACAAGAACAGTAGCTCCTCTTCAGTCCAATACACTGTACTTGCTGGGAAGAGACGCGAGTGCTATTTGTACTGTTTATTGCAAAGGGAGCACAATAGTGACTTAACTTACCAGAAAACTTCCCTTGCTCTTAGGACCAGAAACTGCATGTGATCAACTCCATTTGGACTGGGAAACAAACGCTAGCTCGCCTTACAAGAAACACACTCTGCTTTTGAGAAAAGAGCACTCTTCTATTCTACTGTGTTTCCTATGGGGTCCGAAAAGTGACCTTGCTCAGAACAAAAGAACTGTGCTTCCTACACACACGGGCCATATTTAGTTCAACTCTGCTTAGGAAACTGACAAGAACAGTAGATCATCTTCAGTCCAATACACTGTATATGCTGGGAACAGACGCCAGTGCTATTTGCCCTGTGTATGACAATGGGAGCGCAATAGTGACTCTTCTTACCAGAAAACAACACTTGCTCGTAGGACCAGAAACTGCATGTGATTCAACTCCATTTAGGACTGGGAAACAAACGCAGGCTCGCCTTACAAGAATAACACTCTGCTTTTGAGAAAAGAGCACTCTTCTACTCTACTGTGTTTCCTATAGGGCCAGAACAGTGAGCTTTCTCAGAACAAAAGAACTGTGCTTCAAACAAACACGGACCATATCTAGTTCAACTCTGCTTTGGAAACTGACAAGAACAGTAGCTCCCATTCAGTCCAATACACTGTACTTGCTGGGAACAGACGCGAGTGCTATTTGCACTGTGTATGGCAATGGGAGCGCAATAGTGACTTTCCTTACCAGAAAACAACTCTTGTTCGTAGGACCAGAAACTGCATGTGATTCAACTCCATTTAGAGCTAGGAAACAAACGCTAGCTCGCCTTACAAGAAACACACTCTGCTTTAGAGAAAAGAGCACTCATCTACTCTACTGATTTTCCTATAGGGCCAGAACAGTGAGCTTGCTCAGAACATAAGAACTGTGCTTCCTACAAACACGGGCCATATCTAGTTCAATTCTGCTTAGGAACCTGACAAGAACAGTAGATCCTCTTCAGTCCAATACACTGTACTTGCTGGGAATAGACGCCAGTGCTATTTGTCCTGTGTATGGCAATGGGAGCACAATAGTGACTTTCCTTACCAGAAAACAACTCTTGCTCGTAGGACCAGAAACTGCATGGGATTCAATTCCATTTAGGAGTGGGAAACAAATCCTAGCTCGCCTTACAAGAAACACACTCTGCTTTTGAGAAAACAGCACTCTTCTACTCTACTGTGTTTCCTTTGGGGTCCGAAAAGTGAGCTTGCTCAGAACAAAAGAACTGTGCTTCCTACACACGGGCCATATCTAGTTCAACTCTGCTTAGGAAACTGACAAGAACAGTAGATCCTCTTCAGTCCAATACACTGTACTTCCTGGGAACAGACGCCAGTGCTATTTGTTTTGTGTATGGCAATGGCAGCGCAATAGTGACTATTCTTACCATAAAACAACTCGTGCTCGTAGTACCAGAAACTGCATTTGATTCAACTCCATTTAGGACTGGGAAACAAACGCTAGCTCGCCTTACAAGAAACACACTCTGCTTTTGAGAAAAGAGCACTCTTCTACTCTACTATGTTTCCTAGAGGGCCAGAACAGTGAGCTTCCTCAGAACAAAAGAACTGTGCTTCCTACACACACGGCCATATCTAGTTCAATTCTGCTTAGGAACCTGACAAGAACAGTAGATCCTCTTCAGTCCAATACACTGTACTTGCTTGAAGAGACGCCAGTGCTATTTGTCCGGTGTATGGCAATGGCAAGGCAATAGTGACTCTTCTTACCATAAAACAACTCTTGTTCTTAGGACCAGAAACTGCATGTGATTCAACTCCATTTAGTACTGGGAAACAAACGCTAGCTCGCCTTACAAGAAACACACTCTTCTTTAGAGAAAAGAGCACTCTTCTACTCTACTGTGTTTCCTATGGGGTCCAAACAGTGAGCTTGCTCAGAACAAAAGAACTGTGCTTCCTACACAGGGGCCATATCTAGTTCAACTCTGCTTAGGAAACTGACAAGAACAGTAGCTTCTATTCAGTCCAATACACTGTACTTGCTGGGAACAGACGCGAGTGCTATTTGCAATGTGTATGGCATTTGGAGCGCAATAGTGACTCTTCTTACCAGAAAACAACTCTTGCTCGTAGGACCAAAAACTGCCTGTGACTCAACTCCATTTAGGACTGGGAAACAAACGCGAGCTCGCCTTACAAGAAACACACTCTGCTTTAGAGAAAAGAGCACTCTTCTACTCTACTGTGTTTCCTATGGGGTCCGAACAGTGAGCTTGCTCAGAACAAAAGATCTCTGCTTCCTACACACACTGCCATATCTCGTTCAATTCTGCTTAGGAACCTGACAAGAACAGTAGATACTTTTCAGTCCAATACAAAGTACTTGCTGCGAACAGACGCCAGTGCTATTTGTCCTGTGTATGGCAATGTCAGCGCAATAGTGACTCCTCTTACCAGAAAACAACTCTTGCTCGTAGTACCCGAAACTGCATGGGATTCAACTCCATTTAGGTCTGGGAAACAAACGGTAGCTCGCCTTACAGAAACACACTCTGCTTTAGAGAAAAGAGCACTCTTCTACTCTACTGTGTTTCCTACGGGGTCAAAACAGTGAGCTTGCTCAGAACAAATGAACTGTGCTTCCTAGACACACGGGCCATACCTAGTTCAACTCTGCTTAGAAAAATGAGAAGAACAGTAGCTCCTCTTCAGTCCAATACACTGTACTTGCAGGGAACAGACGGGAGTGCTATTTGCACAGTATGGCAATGGGAGCGCAATAGTGACTTTCCTTACCAGAAAACAACTCTTGCTCGTACGACCAGAAATTGCATGTGATTCAACTCCATCTAGGAATGGGAAACAAACGCTAGCTCGCCATACAAGAAACACACTCTGCTTTAGAGAAAAGAGCACTCTTCTACTCTACTGTGTTTCCTATGGGGTCCAAACAGTGAGCTTGCTCAGAACAAAAGAACTGTGCTTCCTACACACACGGACCATATGTAGATCAACTCTGCTTAGGAAACTGACAAGAACAGTAGCTCCTCTTCAGAACAATACACTGTAATTGCTGGGAAAAGACGCGAGTGCTATTTGCACTGTGTATGGCATTTGGAGCACAATAGTGACTCTTCTTTCCAGAAAACATCTCTTGCTCATAGGACCAAAAACTGCATGTGACTCAACTCCATTTAGGACTGGGAAATAAACACGAGCTCTCCTACAAGAAACACACTCTGCTTTAGAGAAAAGAGCACTCTTCTACTGTACTGTGTTTCCTATAGGGCCAGAACAGTGAGCTTGCTCAGAACAAAAGAACTGTGCTTTCTACACACACGGCCATATCAAGTTCAATTCTGCTTAGGAACCTGACAAGAACAGTAGCTCCTCTTCAGTCCGATACACTGTACTTGCTGGGAACAGACGCCAGTGCTATTTGTCCTGTGTATGGCAATGGCAGCGCAATAGTGACTATTGTTACCATAAAACAACTCTTGCTCATAGGACCAGAAACTGCATGTGATTCCACTCCATATAAGACTGGGAAACAAACGCTAGCTCGCCTTAAAATCAACACACTCTGCTTTAGCGAAAAGAGCACTCTTCTACTCTACTGTGTTTCCTATAGGGCCAGAACAGTGGGCTTGCTCAGAACAAAAGAACTGTGCTTCCTACACACACGGCCATATCTAGTTCAATTCTGCTTAGGAACCTGACAAGAACAGTAGATCCTCTTCAGTCCAATACACTGTACTTGCTGGGAACAGATGCCAGTGCTATTTGTCCTGTGTATGGCAATGGCAGCGCAATAGTGACTATTCTTACCATAAAACAACTCGTGCTCGTAGTACCAGAAACTGCATTTGATTCAACTCCATTTATGACTGGGAAACAAACGCTAGCTCGCCTAACAAGAAACACACTCTGCTTTTGAGAAAAGAGCACTCTTCTACTCTACTATGTTTCCTAGAGGGCCAGAACAGTGAGCTTCCTCAGAACAAATGAACTGTGCTTCCTAGACACACGGGACATATCTAGTTCAACTCTGCTTAGGAAACTGAGAAGAACAGTTGCTCCTCTTCAGTCCAATACACTGTACTTGCTGGGAACAGACGGGAGTGCTATTTACACTGTATGGCAATGGGAGCGCAATAGTGACTTTCCTTACCAGAAAACAACTCTTGCTCATAGGACCAGAAATTGCATGTGATTCAACTCCATTTAGGAATGGGAAACAAACGCTCGCTCGCCTTACAAGAAAAACTCTCTGCTTTTGAGAAAAGAGCACTCTTCTACTCTACTGTGTTTCCTATGGGGTCCGAACAGTGAGCTTGCTCAGAACAAAAGAACTGTGCTTCCTACACACACGGCCATATCTAGTTCAATTCTGCTTAGGAACCTGACAAGAACAGTAGATCCTCTTCAGTTCAATACACTGTACTTGCTTGAAGAGACGCCAGTGCTATTTGTCCGGTGTATGGTAATGGCAAGGCAATAGTGACTCTTCTTACCATAAAACAACTCTTGCTCATAGGACCAGAAACTGCATGTGATTCAACTCCATTTAGGACTGGGAAACAAACGCTAGCTCGCCTTACAAGAAAAACTCTCTGCTTTAGAGAAAAGAGCACTCTTCTACTCTACTGTTTCCTATAGGGCCAGAACAGTGAGCTTGCTCAGAACAAAAGAACTGCGCTTCCCACACACGGGCCATATGAGTTCGACTCTGCCTAGGAAACTGACAAAAACAGTAGCTCCTCTTCAGTCCCATACACTGTACTTGCTGGGAACAGACGCGAGTGCTATTTGCACTGTGTATGGCATTTGGAGCGCAATAGCGACTCTTCTTACCAGAAAACAACTCTTGCTCGTAGGACCAAAAACAGCCTGTAACTCAACTCCATTTAGGACTGGGAAACAAACGTGAGCTCGCCTTACAAGAAACACACTATGCTTTAGAGAAAAGAGCACTCTTCTACTCTACTGTGTTTCGTATGTGGTGCGAACAGTGAGCTTGCTCAGAAGAAAAGAACTGTGCTTCCTACACACGGCCATATCTAGTTCAATTCTGCTTAGGAACCTGACAAGAACAGTAGATCCTCTTCAGTCCAATACACTGTATTTGCTGCGAACAGAGGCCAGTGCTATTTGTCCTGTGTATGGCAATGGCAGCGCAATAGTGACTCTTCTTACCAGAAAAAAACTCTTGCTTGTAGTACCAGAAACTGCATGGGATTCATCTCCATTTAGGACTGCGAAACAAATGCTAGCTTGCCTTACTAGAAACTCACTCTTCTTTAGAGAAAAGAGCACTCTTCTACTCTACTGTGTATCCTTTGGGGTCCAAACAGTGAGCTTGCTCAGAACAAATGAACTGTGCTTCCTAGACACACGGGCCATATCTTGTTCAACTCCACTTAGAAAACTGACAAGAACAGTAGCACCTATTCAGTCCAATACATTGTACTTGCTGGGAACAGACGCTAGTGCTATTTGCACTGTGTATGGCAATGGGAGCGCAATGTGACTTTCCTTACCAGAAAACAACTCTTGTTCATAGGACCAGAAACTGCATGTGATTCCACTCCATTTAAGATTGGGAAACAAACGCTAGCTCGCCTTATAATCAACACACTCTGCTTTAGCGAAAAGAGCACTCTTCTACTCTACTGTGTTTCCTATAGGGCCAGAACAGTGGGCTTGCTCAGAACAAAAGAACTGTGCTTCCTACACACACGGCCATATCTAGTTCAATTCTGCTTAGGAACGTGACAAGAAAAGTAGATCCTCTTCAGTCCAATACACTGTACTTCCTGGGAACAGACGCCAGTGCTATTTGTCCTGTGTATGGCAATGGCAGTGCAATAGTGACTATTCTTACCATAAAACAACTCGTGCTCGTAGTACCAGAAACTGCATTTGATTCAACTCCATTTAGGACTGGAAAACAAACGCTAGCTCGCCTTACAAGAAACACACGCTGCTTTTGAGAAAAGAGCACTCTTCTACTCTACTGTGTTTCCTATGGGGTCTGAACAGTGCGCTTGCTCAGAACAAAAGAACTGTGCTTCCTACACACACGGCCATATCTAGTTCAATTCTGCTTAGGAACCTGACAAGAACAGTAGATCCTCTTCAGTCCAATACACTGTACTTGCTGGGAACAGACGCCAGTGCTATTTGTCCTGTGTATGGCAATGGCAGCCCAATAGAGACTCTTCTTACCATAAAACAACTCTTGCTCATAGGACCAGAAACTGCCTGTGACTCAACTCCATTTAGGACTGGGAAACAAACGCTAGCTCGCCTTACAAGAAACCCACTCTGCTTTAGAGAAAATAGCACTCTTCTACTCTACTGTGTTTCCTATGGGGTCCAAACAGTGAGCTTGCTCTGAACAAAAGATCTCTGCTTCCTACACACACTGCCATATCTAGTTCAATTCTGCTTAGGAACCTGACAAGAACAGTAGATACTTTTCAGTCCAATACAAAGTACTTGCTGCGAACAGACGCCAGTGCTATTTGTCCTGTGTATGGCAATGTCAGCGCAATAGTGACTCCTCTTACCAGAAAACAACTCTTGCTCGTAGTACCAGAAACTGCATGGGATTCAACTCTATTTAGGTCTGGGAAACAAACGCTAGCTCGCCTTACAGAAACACACTCTGCTTTAGAGAAAAGAGCACTCTTCTACTCTACTGTGTTTCCTACGGGGTCAAAACAGTGAGCTTGCTCAGAACAAATGAACTGTGCTTCCTAGACACACGGGCCATACCTAGTTCAACTCTGCTTAGGAAAATTAGAAGAACAGTAGCTCCTCTTCAGTCCAATACACTGTACTTGCTGGGAACAGACGGGAGTGCTATTTGCACTGTATGGCAATGGGAGCGCAATAGTGACTTTCCTTACCAGAAAACAACTCTTGCTCGTACGACCAGAAATTGCATGTGATTCAACTCCATCTAGGAATGGGAAACAAACGCTAGCTCGCCTTACAAGAAACACACTCTGCTTTAGAGAAAAGAGCACTCTTCTACTCTACTGTGTTTCCTATGGGGTCCAAACAGTGAGCTTGCTCAGAACAAAAGAACTGTGCTTCCTACACACATGGACCATATGTAGATCAACTCTGCTTATGAAACTGACAAGAACAGTAGCTCCTCTACAGAACAATACACTGTAATTGCTGGGAAAAGACGCGAGTGCTATTTGCACTGTGTATGGCATTTGGAGCACAATAGTGACTCTTCTTTCCAGAAAACATCTCTTGCTCATAGGACCAAAAACTGCATGTGACTCAACTCCATTTAGGACTGGGAAATAAACACAAGCTCGCCTTACAAGAAACACACTCTGCTTTAGAGAAAAGAGCACTCTTCTACTGTACTGTGTTTCCTATAGGGCCAGAACAGTGAGCTTGCTCAGAACAAAAGAACTGTGCTTTCTACACACACGGCCATATCTAGTTCAATTCTGCTTAGGAACCTGACAAGAACAGTAGCTCCTCTTCAGTCCGATACACTGTACTTGCTGGGATCAGACGCCAGTGCTATTTGTCCTGTGTATGGCAATGGCAGCGCAATAGTGACTATTCTTACCATAAAACAACTCTTGCTCATAGGACCAGAAACTGCATGTGATTCCACTCCATTTAAGACTGGGAAACAAACGCTAGCTCGCCTAACAAGAAACACACTCTGCTTTTGAGAAAAGAGCACTCTTCTACTCTACTATGTTTCCTAGAGGGCCAGAACAGTGAGCTTCCTCAGAACAAATGAACTGTGCTTCCTAGACACACGGGACATATCTAGTTCAACTCTGCTTAGGAAACTGAGAAGAACAGTTGCTCCTCTTCAGTCCAATACACTGTACTTGCTGGGAACAGACGGGAGTGCTATTTACACTGTATGGCAATGGGAGCGCAATAGTGACTTTCCTTACCAGAAAACAACTCTTGCTCATAGGACCAGAAATTGCATGTGATTCAACTCCATTTAGGAATGGGAAACAAACGCTCGCTCGCCTTACAAGAAAAACTCTCTGCTTTTGAGAAAAGAGCACTCTTCTACTCTACTGTGTTTCCTATGGGGTCCGAACAGTGAGCTTGCTCAGAACAAAAGAACTGTGCTTCCTACACACACGGCCATATCTAGTTCAATTCTGCTTAGGAACCTGACAAGAACAGTAGATCCTCTTCAGTCCAATACACTGTACTTGCTTGAAGAGACGCCAGTGCTATTTGTCCGGTGTATGGTAATGGCAAGGCAATAGTGACTCTTCTTACCATAAAACAACTCTTGCTCATAGGACCAGAAACTGCATGTGATTCAACTCCATTTAGGACTGGGAAACAAACGCTAGCTCGCCTTACAAGAAAAACTCTCTGCTTTAGAGAAAAGAGCACTCTTCTACTCTACTGTTTCCTATAGGGCCAGAACAGTGAGCTTGCTCAGAACAAAAGAACTGCGCTTCCCACACACGGGCCATATGAGTTCGACTCTGCCTAGGAAACTGACAAAAACAGTAGCTCCTCTTCAGTCCCATACACTGTACTTGCTGGGAACAGACGCGAGTGCTATTTGCACTGTGTATGGCATTTGGAGTGCAATAGCGACTCTTCTTACCAGAAAACAACTCTTGCTCGTAGGACCAAAAACAGCCTGTAACTCAACTCCATTTACGACTGGGAAACAAACGTGAGCTCGCCTTACAAGAAACACACTATGCTTTAGAGAAAAGAGCACTCTTCTACTCTACTGTGTTTCGTATGTGGTGCGAACAGTGAGCTTGCTCAGAAGAAAAGAACTGTGCTTCCTACACACGGCCATATCTAGTTCAATTCTGCTTAGGAACCTGACAAGAACAGTAGATCCTCTTCAGTCCAATACACTGTATTTGCTGCGAACAGAGGCCAGTGCTATTTGTCCTGTGTATGGCAATGGCAGCGCAATAGTGACTCTTCGTACCAGAAAAAAACTCTTGCTTGTAGTACCAGAAACTGCATGGGATTCATCTCCATTTAGGACTGCGAAACAAATGCTAGCTTGCCTTACTAGAAACTCACTCTTCTTTAGAGAAAAGAGCACTCTTCTACTCTACTGTGTATCCTTTGGGGTCCAAACAGTGAGCTTGCTCAGAACAAATGAACTGTGCTTCCTAGACACACGGGCCATATCTTGTTCAACTCCACTTAGAAAACTGACAAGAACAGTAGCACCTATTCAGTCCAATACATTGTACTTGCTGGGAACAGACGCTAGTGCTATTTGCACTGTGTATGGCAATGGGAGCGCAATGTGACTTTCCTTACCAGAAAACAACTCTTGTTCATAGGACCAGAAACTGCATGTGATTCCACTCCATTTAAGATTGGGAAACAAACGCTAGCTCGCCTTATAATCAACACACTCTGCTTTAGCGAAAAGAGCACTCTTCTACTCTACTGTGTTTCCTATAGGGCCAGAACAGTGGGCTTGCTCAGAACAAAAGAACTGTGCTTCCTACACACACGGCCATATCTAGTTCAATTCTGCTTAGGAACGTGACAAGAAAAGTAGATCCTCTTCAGTCCAATACACTGTACTTCCTGGGAACAGACGCCAGTGCTATTTGTCCTGTGTATGGCAATGGCAGTGCAATAGTGACTATTCTTACCATAAAACAACTCGTGCTCGTAGTACCAGAAACTGCATTTGATTCAACTCCATTTAGGACTGGAAAACAAACGCTAGCTCGCCTTACAAGAAACACACGCTGCTTTTGAGAAAAGAGCACTCTTCTACTCTACTGTGTTTCCTATGGGGTCTGAACAGTGCGCTTGCTCAGAACAAAAGAACTGTGCTTCCTACACACACGGCCATATCTAGTTCAATTCTGCTTAGGAACCTGACAAGAACAGTAGATCCTCTTCAGTCCAATACACTGTACTTGCTGGGAACAGACGCCAGTGCTATTTGTCCTGTGTATGGCAATGGCAGCCCAATAGAGACTCTTCTTACCATAAAACAACTCTTGCTCGTAGGACCAGAAACTGCCTGTGACTCAACTCCATTTAGGACTGGGAAACAAACGCTAGCTCGCCTTACAAGAAACCCACTCTGCTTTAGAGAAAATAGCACTCTTCTACTCTACTGTGTTTCCTATGGGGTCCAAACAGTGAGCTTGCTCTGAACAAAAGATCTCTGCTTCCTACACACACTGCCATATCTAGTTCAATTCTGCTTAGGAACCTGACAAGAACAGTAGATACTTTTCAGTCCAATACAAAGTACTTGCTGCGAACAGACGCCAGTGCTATTTGTCCTGTGTATGGCAATGTCAGCGCAATAGTGACTCCTCTTACCAGAAAACAACTCTTGCTCGTAGTACCAGAAACTGCATGGGATTCAACTCTATTTAGGTCTGGGAAACAAACGCTAGCTCGCCTTACAGAAACACACTCTGCTTTAGAGAAAAGAGCACTCTTCTACTCTACTGTGTTTCCTACGGGGTCAAAACAGTGAGCTTGCTCAGAACAAATGAACTGTGCTTCCTAGACACACGGGCCATACCTAGTTCAACTCTGCTTAGGAAAATGAGAAGAACAGTAGCTCCTCTTCAGTCCAATACACTGTACTTGCTGGGAACAGACGGGAGTGCTATTTGCACTGTATGGCAATGGGAGCGCAATAGTGACTTTCCTTACCAGAAAACAACTCTTGCTCGTACGACCAGAAATTGCATGTGATTCAACTCCATCTAGGAATGGGAAACAAACGCTAGCTCGCCATACAAGAAACACACTCTGCTTTAGAGAAAAGAGCACTCTTCTACTCTACTGTGTTTCCTATGGGGTCCAAACAGTGAGCTTGCTCAGAACAAAAGAACTGTGCTTCCTACACACATGGACCATATGTAGATCAACTCTGCTTATGAAACTGACAAGAACAGTAGCTCCTCTACAGAACAATACACTGTAATTGCTGGGAAAAGACGCGAGTGCTATTTGCACTGTGTATGGCATTTGGAGCACAATAGTGACTCTTCTTTCCAGAAAACATCTCTTGCTCATAGGACCAAAAACTGCATGTGACTCAACTCCATTTAGGACTGGGAAATAAACACAAGCTCGCCTTACAAGAAACACACTCTGCTTTAGAGAAAAGAGCACTCTTCTACTGTACTGTGTTTCCTATAGGGCCAGAACAGTGAGCTTGCTCAGAACAAAAGAACTGTGCTTTCTACACACACGGCCATATCTAGTTCAATTCTGCTTAGGAACCTGACAAGAACAGTAGCTCCTCTTCAGTCCGATACACTGTACTTGCTGGGATCAGACGCCAGTGCTATTTGTCCTGTGTATGGCAATGGCAGCGCAATAGTGACTATTCTTACCATAAAACAACTCTTGCTCATAGGACCAGAAACTGCATGTGATTCCACTCCATTTAAGACTGGGAAACAAACGCTAGCTCGCCTTAAAATCAACACACTCTGCTTTAGCGAAAAGAGCACTCTTCTACTCTACTGTGTTTCCTATAGGGCCAGAACAGTGGGCTTGCTCAGAACAAAAGAACTGTGCTTCCTACACACACGGCCATATCTAGTTCAATTCTGCTTAGGAACCTGACAAGAACAGTAGCTCCTCTTCAGTCCAATACACTGTACTTCCTGGGAACAGACGCCAGTGCTATTTGTTTTGTGTATGGCAATGGCAGCGCAATAGTGACTATTCTTACCATAAAACAACTCGTGCTCGTAGTACCAGAAACTGCATTTGATTCAACTCCATTTAGGACTGGGAAACAAACGCTAGCTCGCCTTACAAGAAACACACTCTGCTTTTGAGAAAAGAGCACTCTTCTACTCTACTATGTTTCCTAGAGGGCCAGAACAGTGAGCTTCCTCAGAACAAAAGAACTGTGCTTCCTACACACACGGCCATATCTAGTTCAATTCTGCTTAGGAACCTGACAAGAACAGTAGATCCTCTTCAGTCCAATACACTGTACTTGCTTGAAGAGACGCCAGTGCTATTTGTCCGGTGTATGGCAATGGCAAGGCAATAGTGACTCTTCTTACCATAAAACAACTCTTGTTCGTAGGACCAGAAACTGCATGTGATTCAACTCCATTTAGTACTGGGAAACAAACGCTAGCTCGCCTTACAAGAAACACACTCTGCTTTAGAGAAAATAGCACTCTTCTACTCTACTGTGTTTCCTATGGGGTCCAAACAGTGAGCTTGCTCAGAACAAAAGAACTGTGCTTCCTACACAGGGGCCATATCTAGTTCAACTCTGCTTAGGAAACTGACAAGAACAGTAGCTTCTATTCAGTCCAATACACTGTACTTGCTGGGAACAGACGCGAGTGCTATTTGCACTGTGTATGGCATTTGGAGCGCAATAGTGACTCTTCTTACCAGAAAACAACTCTTGCTCGTAGGACCAAAAACTGCCTGTGACTCAACTCCATTTAGGACTGGGAAACAAACGCGAGCTCGCCTTACAAGAAACACACTCTGCTTTAGAGAAAAGAGCACTCTTCTACTCTACTGTGTTTCCTATGGGGTCCGAACAGTGAGCTTGCTCAGAACAAAAGATCTCTGCTTCCTACACACACTGCCATATCTCGTTCAATTCTGCTTAGGAACCTGACAAGAACAGTAGATACTTTTCAGTCCAATACAAAGTACTTGCTGCGAACAGACGCCAGTGCTATTTGTCCTGTGTATGGCAATGTCAGCGCAATAGTGACTCCTCTTACCAGAAAACAACTCTTGCTCGTAGTACCCGAAACTGCATGGGATTCAACTCCATTTAGGTCTGGGAAACAAACGGTAGCTCGCCTTTCAGAAACACACTCTGCTTTAGAGAAAAGAGCACTCTTCTACTCTACTGTGTTTCCTACGGGGTCAAAACAGTGAGCTTGCTCAGAACAAATGAACTGTGCTTCCTAGACACACGGGCCATACCTAGTTCAACTCTGCTTAGAAAAATGAGAAGAACAGTAGCTCCTCTTCAGTCCAATACACTGTACTTGCAGGGAACAGACGGGAGTGCTATTTGCACTGTATGGCAATGGGAGCGCAATAGTGACTTTCCTTACCAGAAAACAACTCTTGCTCGTACGACCAGAAATTGCATGTGATTCAACTCCATCTAGGAATGGGAAACAAACGCTAGCTCGCCATACAAGAAACACACTCTGCTTTAGAGAAAAGAGCACTCTTCTACTCTACTGTGTTTCCTATGGGGTCCAAACAGTGAGCTTGCTCAGAACAAAAGAACTGTGCTTCCTACACACACGGACCATATGTAGATCAACTCTGCTTAGGAAACTGACAAGAACAGTAGCTCCTCTTCAGAACAATACACTGTAATTGCTGGGAAAAGACGCGAGTGCTATTTGCACTGTGTATGGCATTTGGAGCACAATAGTGACTCTTCTTTCCAGAAAACATTTCTTGCTCATAGGACCAAAAACTGCATGTGACTCAACTCCATTTAGGACTGGGAAATAAACACGAGCTCCCCTACAAGAAACACACTCTGCTTTAGAGAAAAGAGCACTCTTCTACTGTACTGTGTTTCCTATAGGGCCAGAACAGTGAGCTTGCTCAGAACAAAAGAACTGTGCTTTCTACACACACGGCCATATCTAGTTCAACTCTGCTTAGGAAACTGACAAGAACAGTAGCTCCTCTTCCTTCCGATACACTGTACTTGCTGGGAACAGACGCCAGAGCTTTTTGCACTGTGTATGGCAATGGGAGTGCAATAGTGACATTCCTTACCAGAAAACAACTCTTGCTCGTAGGACCAGAAACTGCATTTGATTCAACTCCATTTAGGACTGGGAAACAAACTCTAGCTTGCCTTACAAGAAACACACTCTGCTTTTGAGAAAAGAGCACTCTTCTACTCTACTGTGTTTCCTATAGTACCAGAAGAGTGAGCTTGCTCAGAACAAATGAACTGTGCTTCCTAGACACACGGGCCATACCTAGTTCAACTCTGCTTAGGAAAATGAGAAGAACAGTAGCTCCTCTTCAGTCCAATACACTGTACTTGTTGGGAACAGACGGGAGTGCTATTTGCACTGTATGGCAATGGGAGCGCAATAGTGACTTTCCTTACCAGAAAACAACTCTTGCTCGTATGACCAGAAATTGCATGTGATTCAACTCCATCTAGGAATGGGAAACAAACGCTAGCTCGCCATACAAGAAACACACTCTGCTTTAGAGAAAAGAGCACTCTTCTACTCTACTGTGTTTCCTATGGGGTCCAAACAGTGAGCTTGCTCAGAACAAAAGAACTGTGCTTCCTACACACACGGACCATATGTAGATCAACTCTGCTTAGGAAACTGACAAGAACAGTATCTCCTCTTCAGAACAATACACTGTAATTGCTGGGAAAAGACGCGAGTGCTATTTGCACTGTGTATGGCATTTGGAGCACAATAGTGACTCTTCTTTCCAGAAAACATCTCTTGCTCATAGGACCAAAAACTGCATGTGACTCAACTCCATTTATGAATGGGAAATAAACACGAGCTCGCCTTACAAGAAACACACTCTGCTTTAGAGAAAAGGGCACTCTTCTACTGTACTGTGTTTCCTATAGGGCCAGAACAATGAGCTTGCTCAGAACAAAAGAAATGTGCTTTCTACACACACGGCCATATCTAGTTCAATTCTGCTTAGGAACCTGACAAGAACAGTAGCTCCTCTTCAGTCCGATACACTGTACTTGCTGGGAACAGACGCCAGTGCTATTTGTCCTGTGTATGGCAATGGCAGCGCAATAGTGACTATTCTTACCATAAAACAACTCTTGCTCATAGGACCAGAAACTGCATGTGATTCCACACCATTTAAGACTGGGAAACAAACGCTAGCTCGCCTTAAAATCAACACACTCTGCTTTAGCGAAAAGAGCACTCTTCTACTCTACTGTGTTTCCTATAGGGCCAGAACAGTGGGCTTGCTCAGAACAAAAGAACTGTGCTTCCTACACACACAGCCATATCTAGTTCAATTCTGCTTAGGAACCTGACAAGAACAGTAGATCCTCTTCAGTCCAATACACTGTACTTGCTGGGAACAGATGCCAGTGCTATTTGTCCTGTGTATGGCAATGGCAGCGCAATAGTGACTATTCTTACCATAAAACAACTCGTGCTCGTAGTACCAGAAACTGCATTTGATTCAACTCCATTTATGACTGGGAAACAAACGCTAGCTCGCCTAACAAGAAACACACTCTGCTTTTGAGAAAAGAGCACTCTTCTACTCTACTATGTTTCCTAGAGGGCCAGAACAGTGAGCTTCCTCAGAACAAATGAACTGTGCTTCCTAGACACACGGGCCATATCTAGTTCAACTCTGCTTAGGAAACTGAGAAGAACAGTAGCTCCTCTTCAGTCCAATACACTGTACTTGCTGGGAACAGACGGGAGTGCTATTTGCACTGTATGGCAATGGGAGCGCAATAGTGACTTTCCTTACCAGAAAACAACTCTTGCTCGTAGGACCAGAAATTGCATGTGATTCAACTCCATTTAGGAATGGGAAACAAACGCTAGCTCGCCTTACAAGAAAAACTCTCTGCTTTTGAAAAAAGAGCACTCTTCTACTCTACTGTGTTTCCTAGGGGGTCCAAACAGTGAGCTTGCTCAGAACAAAAGAACTGTGCTTCCTACACACACGGCCATATCTAGTTCAATTCTGCTTAGGAACCTGACAAGAACAGTAGATCCTCTTCAGTCCAATACACTGTACTTGCTTGAAGAGACGCCAGTGCTATTTGTCCGGTGTATGGCAATGGCAAGGCAATAGTGACTCTTCTTACCATAAAACAACTCTTGCTCATAGGACCAGAAACTGCATGTGATTCAACTCCATTTAGGACTGGGAAACAAACGCTAGCTCGCCTTACTAGAAACTCACTCTTCTTTAGAGAAAAGAGCACTCTTCTACTCTACTGTGTATCCTTTGGGGTCCAAACAGTGAGCTTGCTCAGAACAAATGAACTGTGCTTCCTACACACACGGGCCATATCTTGTTCAACTCCACTTAGAAAACTGACAAGAACAGTAGCACCTATTCAGTCCAATACATTGTACTTGCTGGGAACAGACGCTAGTGCTATTTGCACTGTGTATGGCAATGGGAGCGCAATGTGACTTTCCTTACCAGAAAACAACTCTTGTTCATAGGACCAGAAACTGCATGTGATTCCACTCCATTTAAGATTGGGAAACAAACGCTAGCTCGCCTTATAATCAACACACTCTGCTTTAGCGAAAAGAGCACTCTTCTACTCTACTGTGTTTCCTATAGTGCCAGAACAGTGGGCTTGCTCAGAACAAAAGAACTGTGCTTCCTACACACACGGCCATATCTAGTTCAATTCTGCTTAGGAACCTGACAAGAACAGTAGATCCTCTTCAGTCCAATACACTGTACTTCCTGGGAACAGACGCCAGTGCTATTTGTCCTGTGTATGGCAATGGCAGCGCAATAGTGACTATTCTTACCATAAAACAACTCGTGCTCGTAGTACCAGAAACTGCATTTGATTCAACTCCATTTAGGACTGGGAAACAAACGCTAGCTCGCCTTACAAGAAACACACGCTGCTTTTGAGAAAAGAGCACTCTTCTACTCTACTATGTTTCCTAGAGGGCCAGAACAGTGAGCTTCCTCAGAACAAAAGAACTGTGCTTCCTACACACACGGCCATATCTAGTTCAATTCTGCTTAGGAACCTGACAAGAACAGTAGATTCTCTTCAGTCCAATACACTGTACTTGCTTGAAGAGACGCCAGTGCTATTTGTCCGGTGTATGGCAATGGCAAGGCAATAGTGTCTCTTCTTACCATAAAACAACTCTTGCTCATAGGACCAGAAACTGCATGTGATTCAACTCCATTTAGGACTGGGAAACAAACGCTAGCTCGCCTTACAAGAAAAACTCTCTGCTTTAGAGAAAAGAGCACTCTTCTACTCTACTGTTTCCTATAGGGCCAGAACAGTGAGCTTGCTCAGAACAAAAGAACTGCGCTTCCCACACACGGGCCATATCTAGTTCGACTCTGCCTAGGAAACTGACAAAAACAGTAGCTCCTCTTCAGTCCGATACACTGTATTTGCTGGGAACAGACGCGAGTGCTATATGCACTGTGTATGGCATTTGGAGCGCAATAGCGACTCTTCTTACCAAAAAACAACTCTTGCTCGTAGGACCAAAAACAGCCTGTGACTCAACTCCATTTAGGACTGGGAAACAAACGTGAGCTCACCTTACAGGAAACACACTATGCTTTAGAGAAAAGAGCACTCTTCTACTCTACTGTGTTTCTTATGTGGTGCGAACAGTGAGCTTGCTCAGAACAAAAGAACTGTGCTTCCTACACACGGCCATATCTAGTTCAATTCTGCTTAGGAACCTGACACGAACAGTAGATCCTCTTCAGTCCAATACACTGTATTTGCTGCGAACAGAGGCCAGTGCTATTTGTCCTGTGTATGGAAATGGCAGCGCAATAGGGACTCTTCTTACCAGAATAAAACTCTTGCTTGTAGTACCAGAAACTGCATGGGATTCATCTCCATTTAGGACTGCGAAACAAATGCTAGCTCGCCTTACAAGAAACACACTCTTCTTTCGAGAAAAGAGCACTCTTCTACTCTACTGTGTATCCTTTGGGGTCCAAACAGTGAGCTTGCTCAGAACAAATGAACTGTGCTTCCTATACTCACGGGCCATATCTTGTTCAACTCTGCTTAGGAAACTGACAAGAACAGTAACACCTATTCAGTCCAATACACTGTACTTGCTGGGAACAGACGCTAGTGCTATTTGCACTGTGTATTGCAATGGGAGCGCAATGTGACTTTCCTTACCAGAAAACAACTCTTGTTCATAGGACCAGAAACTGCATGTGATTCAACTCCATTTAGGACTAGGAAACAAACGCTAGCTCGCCTTACAAGAAACACACTCTGCTTTAGCGAAAAGAGCACTCTTCTACTCTACTGTGTTTCCTATAGTGCCAGAACGGTGAGCTTGCTCAGAACAAAAGAACTGTGCTTCCTACACACACGGGCCATATCTAGTTCAACTCTGCTTAGGAAACTGACAAGAACAGTAGATCCTCTTTAGTCCGATACACTGTACTTGCTGGGAAAGGACACGAGTGCTATTTGCACTGTGTATGGCATGGGAGCACAATAGTGACTTTCCTTACCAGAAAAGAACTCTTGTTCATAGGACCAGAAACTGCATGTGATTCAACTCCATTTAGAGCTAGGAAACAAACGCTACCTCGTATTACAAGAAACACACTCTGCTTTAGAGAAAAGAGCACTCATCTACTCTACTGTTTTTCCTATAGGGCCAGAACAGTGAGCTTGCTCAGAACATAAGAACTGTGCTTCCTACACACACGGGCCATATCTAGTTCAACTCTGCTTAGGAAACTGACAAGAACAGTAGCTCCTCTTCAGTCCGATACACTGTACTTGCTGGGAACAGACGCCAGTGCTATTTGTCCTGTGTATGGCAATGGCAGCGCAATAGTGACTATTCTTACCATAAAACAACTCTTGCTCATAGGACCAGAAACTGCATGTGATTCTTCTCCATTTAAGACTGGTAAACAAACGCTAGCTCATCTTACAGTCAACACAGTCTGCTTTAGCGAAAAGAGCACTCTTCTACTCTACTGTGTTTCCTATATGGCCAGAACAGTGGGCTTGCTCAGAACAAAAGAACTGTGCTTCCTACACACACGGCCATATCTAGTTCAATTCTGCTTAGGAACCTGACAAGAACAGTAGATCCTCTTCAGTCCAATACACTGTACTTGCTGGGAACAGACGCCAGTGCTATTTGTCCTGTGTATGGCAATGGCAGCGCAATAGTGACTATCTTACCATAAAACAACTCGTGCTCGTAGTACCAGAAACTGCATTTGATTCAACTCCATTTAGGACTGGAAAACAAATGCTAGCTCGCCTTACAAGAAACACACTCTGCTTTTGAGAAAAGAGCACTCTTCTACTCTACTGTGTTTCCTATAGGGCCAGAACAGTGAGCTTGCTCAGAATATAAGAACTGTGCTTCCTACACATGGCCATATCTAGTTCAACTCTGCTTAGGAAACTGACAAGAACAGTCGCTCCTCTTCCTTCCGATACACTGTACTTGCTGGGAACAGACGCCAGAGCTTTTTGCACTGTGTATGGCAATGGGAGTGCAATAGTGACATTCCTTACCAGAAAACAACTCTTGCTCGTAGGACCAGAAACTGCATTTGATTCAACTCCATTTAGGACTGGGAAACAAACTCTAGCTTGCCTTACAAGAAACACACTCTGCTTTTGAGAAAAGAGCACTCTTCTACTCTACTGTGTTTCCTATAGTACCAGAAGAGTGAGCTTGCTCAGAACAAATGAACTGTGCTTCCTAGACACACGGGCCATACCTAGTTCAACTCTGCTTAGGAAAATGAGAAGAACAGTAGCTCCTCTTCAGTCCAATACACTGTACTTGTTGGGAACAGACGGGAGTGCTATTTGCACTGTATGGCAATGGGAGCGCAATAGTGACTTTCCTTACCAGAAAACAACTCTTGCTCGTATGACCAGAAATTGCATGTGATTCAACTCCATCTAGGAATGGGAAACAAACGCTAGCTCGCCATACAAGAAACACACTCTGCTTTAGAGAAAAGAGCACTCTTCTACTCTACTGTGTTTCCTATGGGGTCCAAACAGTGAGCTTGCTCAGAACAAAAGAACTGTGCTTCCTACACACACGGACCATATGTAGATCAACTCTGCTTAGGAAACTGACAAGAACAGTATCTCCTCTTCAGAACAATACACTGTAATTGCTGGGAAAAGACGCGAGTGCTATTTGCACTGTGTATGGCATTTGGAGCACAATAGTGACTCTTCTTTCCAGAAAACATCTCTTGCTCATAGGACCAAAAACTGCATGTGACTCAACTCCATTTATGAATGGGAAATAAACACGAGCTCGCCTTACAAGAAACACACTCTGCTTTAGAGAAAAGGGCACTCTTCTACTGTACTGTGTTTCCTATAGGGCCAGAACAATGAGCTTGCTCAGAACAAAAGAAATGTGCTTTCTACACACACGGCCATATCTAGTTCAATTCTGCTTAGGAACCTGACAAGAACAGTAGCTCCTCTTCAGTCCGATACACTGTACTTGCTGGGAACAGGCGCCAGTGCTATTTGTCCTGTGTATGGCAATGGCAGCGCAATAGTGACTATTCTTACCATAAAACAACTCTTGCTCATAGGACCAGAAACTGCATGTGATTCCACACCATTTAAGACTGGGAAACAAACGCTAGCTCGCCTTAAAATCAACACACTCTGCTTTAGCGAAAAGAGCACTCTTCTACTCTACTGTGTTTCCTATAGGGCCAGAACAGTGGGCTTGCTCAGAACAAAAGAACTGTGCTTCCTACACACACAGCCATATCTAGTTCAATTCTGCTTAGGAACCTGACAAGAACAGTAGATCCTCTTCAGTCCAATACACTGTACTTGCTGGGAACAGATGCCAGTGCTATTTGTCCTGTGTATGGCAATGGCAGCGCAATAGTGACTATTCTTACCATAAAACAACTCGTGCTCGTAGTACCAGAAACTGCATTTGATTCAACTCCATTTATGACTGGGAAACAAACGCTAGCTCGCCTAACAAGAAACACACTCTGCTTTTGAGAAAAGAGCACTCTTCTACTCTACTATGTTTCCTAGAGGGCCAGAACAGTGAGCTTCCTCAGAACAAATGAACTGTGCTTCCTAGACACACGGGCCATATCTAGTTCAACTCTGCTTAGGAAACTGAGAAGAACAGTAGCTCCTCTTCAGTCCAATACACTGTACTTGCTGGGAACAGACGGGAGTGCTATTTGCACTGTATGGCAATGGGAGCGCAATAGTGACTTTCCTTACCAGAAAACAACTCTTGCTCGTAGGACCAGAAATTGCATGTGATTCAACTCCATTTAGGAATGGGAAACAAACGCTAGCTCGCCTTACAAGAAAAACTCTCTGCTTTTGAAAAAAGAGCACTCTTCTACTCTACTGTGTTTCCTAGGGGGTCCAAACAGTGAGCTTGCTCAGAACAAAAGAACTGTGCTTCCTACACACACGGCCATATCTAGTTCAATTCTGCTTAGGAACCTGACAAGAACAGTAGATTCTCTTCAGTCCAATACACTGTACTTGCTTGAAGAGACGCCAGTGCTATTTGTCCGGTGTATGGCAATGGCAAGGCAATAGTGACTCTTCTTACCATAAAACAACTCTTGCTCATAGGACCAGAAACTGCATGTGATTCAACTCCATTTAGGACTGGGAAACAAACGCTAGCTCGCCTTACAAGAAAAACTCTCTGCTTTACAGAAAAGAGCACTCTTCTACTCTACTGTTTCCTATAGGGCCAGAACAGTGAGCTTGCTCAGAACAAAAGAACTGCGCTTCCCACACACGGGCCATATGAGTTCGACTCTGCCTAGGAAACTGACAAAAACAGTAGCTCCTCTTCAGTCCGATACACTGTACTTGCTGGGAACAGACGCGAGTGCTATTTGCACTGTGTATGGCATTTGGAGCGCAATAGCGACTCTTCTTACCAGAAAACAACTCTTGCTCGTAGGACCAAAAACAGCCTGTAACTCAACTCCATTTACGACTGGGAAACAAACGTGAGCTCGCCTTACAAGAAACACACTATGCTTTAGAGAAAAGAGCACTCTTCTACTCTACTGTGTTTCGTATGTGGTGCGAACAGTGAGCTTGCTCAGAAGAAAAGAACTGTGCTTCCTACACACGGCCATATCTAGTTCAATTCTGCTTAGGAACCTGACAAGAACAGTAGATCCTCTTCAGTCCAATACACTGTATTTGCTGCGAACAGAGGCCAGTGCTATTTGTCCTGTGTATGGCAATGGCAGCGCAATAGTGACTCTTCTTACCAGAATAAAACTCTTGCTTGTAGTACCAGAAACTGCATGGGATTCATCTCCATTTAGGACTGCGAAACAAATGCTAGCTCGCCTTACAAGAAACACACTCTTCTTTAGAGAAAAGAGCACTCTTCTACTCTACTGTGTATCCTTTGGGGTCCAAACAGTGAGCTTGCTCAGAACAAATGAACTGTGCTTCCTACACACACGGGCCATATCTTGTTCAACTCCACTTAGGAAACTGACAAGAACAGTAGCACCTATTCAGTCCAATACATTGTACTTGCTGGGAACAGACGCTAGTGCTATTTGCACTGTGTATGGCAATGGGAGCGCAATGTGACTTTCCTTACCAGAAAACAACTCTTGTTCATAGGACCAGAAACTGCATGTGATTCCACTCCATTTAAGATTGGGAAACAAACGCTAGCTCGCCTTAAAATCAACACACTCTGCTTTAGCGAAAAGAGCACTCTTCTACTCTACTGTGTTTCCTATAGGGCCAGAACAGTGGGCTTGCTCAGAACAAAAGAACTGTGCTTCCTACACACACGGCCATATCTAGTTCAATTCTGCTTAGGAACCTGACAAGAACAGTAGATCCTCTTCAGTCCAATACACTGTACATCCTGGGAACAGACGCCAGTGCTATTTGTCCTGTGTATGGCAATGGCAGCGCAATAGTGACTATTCTTACCATAAAACAACTCGTGCTCGTAGTACCAGAAACTGCATTTGATTCAACTCCATTTAGGACTGGGAAACAAACGCTAGCTCGCCTTACAAGAAACACAAGCTGCTTTTGAGAAAAGAGCACTCTTCTACTCTACTATGTTTCCTAGAGGGCCAGAACAGTGAGCTTCCTCAGAACAAAAGAACTGTGCTTCCTACACACACGGCCATATCTAGTTCAATTCTGCTTAGGAACCTGACAAGAACAGTAGATTCTCTTCAGTCCAATACACTGTACTTGCTTGAAGAGACGCCAGTGCTATTTGTCCGGTGTATGGCAATGGCAAGGCAATAGTGTCTCTTCTTACCATAAAACAACTCTTGCTCATAGGACCAGAAACTGCATGTGATTCAACTCCATTTAGGACTGGGAAACAAACGCTAGCTCACCTTACAAGAAAAACTCTCTGCTTTAGATAAAAGAGCACTCTTCTACTCTACTGTTTCCTATAGGGCCAGAACAGTGAGCTTGCTCAGAACAAAAGAACTGCGCTTCCCACACACGGGCCATATCTAGTTCGACTCTGCCTAGGAAACTGACAAAAACAGTAGCTCCTCTTCAGTCCGATACACTGTACTTGCTGGGAACAGACGCGAGTGCTATATGCACTGTGTATGGCATTTGGAGCGCAATAGCGACTCTTCTTACCAGAAAACAACTCTTGCTCGTAGGACCAAAAACAGCCTGTGACTCAACTCCATTTAGGACTGGGAAACAAACGTGAGCTCACCTTACAGGAAACACACTATGCTTTAGAGAAAAGAGCACTCTTCTACTCTACTGTGTTTCGTATGTGGTCCGAACAGTGAGCTTGCTCAGAACAAAAGAACTGTGCTTCCTACACACGGCCATATCTAGTTCAATTCTGCATAGGAACCTGACACGAACAGTAGATCCTCTTCAGTCCAATACACTGTATTTGCTGCGAACAGAGGCCAGTGCTATTTGTCCTGTGTATGGCAATGGCAGCGCAATAGTGACTCTTCTTACCAGAATAAAACTCTTGCTTGTAGTACCAGAAACTGCATGGGATTCATCTCCATTTAGGACTGCGAAACAAATGCTAGCTCGCCTTACAAGAAACACACTCTTCTTTCGAGAAAAGAGCACTCTTCTACTCTACTGTGTATCCTTTGGGTCCAAACAGTGAGCTTGCTCAGAACAAATGAACTGTGCTTCCTAAACACACGGGCCATATCTTGTTCAACTCTGCTTAGGAAACTGACAAGAACAGTAACACCTATTCAGTCCAATACACTGTACTTGCTGGGAACAGACGCTAGTGCTATTTGCACTGTGTATGGCAATGGGAGCGCAATGTGACTTTCCTTACCAGAAAACAACTCTTGTTCATAGGACCAGAAACTGCATGTGATTCCACTCCATTTAAGATTGGGAAACAAACGCTAGCTCGCCTTATAATCAACACACTCTGCTTTAGCGAAAAGAGCACTCTTCTACTCTACTGTGTTTCCTATAGTGCCAGAACAGTGGGCTTGCTCAGAACAAAAGAACTGTGCTTCCTACACACACGGCCATATCTAGTTCAATTCTGCTTAGGAACCTGACAAGAACAGTAGATCCTCTTCAGTCCAATACACTGTACTTCCTGGGAACAGACGCCAGTGCTATTTGTCCTGTGTATGGCAATGGCAGCGCAATAGTGACTATTCTTACCATAAAACAACTCGTGCTCGTAGTACCAGAAACTGCATTTGATTCAACTCCATTTAGGACTGGGAAACAAACGCTAGCTCGCCTTACAAGAAACACACGCTGCTTTTGAGAAAAGAGCACTCTTCTACTCTACTATGTTTCCTAGAGGGCCAGAACAGTGAGCTTCCTCAGAACAAAAGAACTGTGCTTCCTACACACACGGCCATATCTAGTTCAATTCTGCTTAGGAACCTGACAAGAACAGTAGATTCTCTTCAGTCCAATACACTGTACTTGCTTGAAGAGACGCCAGTGCTATTTGTCCGGTGTATGGCAATGGCAAGGCAATAGTGTCTCTTCTTACCATAAAACAACTCTTGCTCATAGGACCAGAAACTGCATGTGATTCAACTCCATTTAGGACTGGGAAACAAACGCTAGCTCGCCTTACAAGAAAAACTCTCTGCTTTAGAGAAAAGAGCACTCTTCTACTCTACTGTTTCCTATAGGGCCAGAACTGTGAGCTTGCTCAGAACAAAAGAACTGCGCTTCCCACACACGGGCCATATCTAGTTCGACTCTGCCTAGGAAACTGACAAAAACAGTAGCTCCTCTTCAGTCCGATACACTGTATTTGCTGGGAACAGACGCGAGTGCTATATGCACTGTGTATGGCATTTGGAGCGCAATAGCGACTCTTCTTACCAAAAAACAACTCTTGCTCGTAGGACCAAAAACAGCCTGTGACTCAACTCCATTTAGGACTGGGAAACAAACGTGAGCTCACCTTACAGGAAACACACTATGCTTTAGAGAAAAGAGCACTCTTCTACTCTACTGTGTTTCTTATGTGGTGCGAACAGTGAGCTTGCTCAGAACAAAAGAACTGTGCTTCCTACACACGGCCATATCTAGTTCAATTCTGCTTAGGAACCTGACACGAACAGTAGATCCTCTTCAGTCCAATACACTGTATTTGCTGCGAACAGAGGCCAGTGCTATTTGTCCTGTGTATGGCAATGGCAGCGCAATAGGGACTCTTCTTACCAGAATAAAACTCTTGCTTGTAGTACCAGAAACTGCATGGGATTCATCTCCATTTAGGACTGCGAAACAAATGCTAGCTCGCCTTACAAGAAACACACTCTTCTTTCGAGAAAAGAGCACTCTTCTACTCTACTGTGTATCCTTTGGGGTCCAAACAGTGAGCTTGCTCAGAACAAATGAACTGTGCTTCCTATACTCACGGGCCATATCTTGTTCAACTCTGCTTAGGAAACTGACAAGAACAGTAACACCTATTCAGTCCAATACACTGTACTTGCTGGGAACAGACGCTAGTGCTATTTGCACTGTGTATTGCAATGGGAGCGCAATGTGACTTTCCTTACCAGAAAACAACTCTTGTTCATAGGACCAGAAACTGCATGTGATTCAACTCCATTTAGGACTAGGAAACAAACGCTAGCTCGCCTTACAAGAAACACACTCTGCTTTAGCGAAAAGAGCACTCTTCTACTCTACTGTGTTTCCTATAGTGCCAGAACGGTGAGCTTGCTCAGAACAAAAGAACTGTGCTTCCTACACACACGGGCCATATCTAGTTCAACTCTGCTTAGGAAACTGACAAGAACAGTAGATCCTCTTTAGTCCGATACACTGTACTTGCTGGGAAAGGACACGAGTGCTATTTGCACTGTGTATGGCATGGGAGCACAATAGTGACTTTCCTTACCAGAAAAGAACTCTTGTTCATAGGACCAGAAACTGCATGTGATTCAACTCCATTTAGAGCTAGGAAACAAACGCTACCTCGTATTACAAGAAACACACTCTGCTTTAGAGAAAAGAGCACTCATCTACTCTACTGTTTTTCCTATAGGGCCAGAACAGTGAGCTTGCTCAGAATATAAGAACTGTGCTTCCTACACATGGCCATATCTAGTTCAACTCTGCTTAGGAAACTGACAAGAACAGTAGCTCCTCTTCAGTCCGATACACTGTACTTGCTGGGAACAGACGCCAGTGCTATTTGTCCTGTGTATGGCAATGGCAGCGCAATAGTGACTATTCTTACCATAAAACAACTCTTGCTCATAGGACCAGAAACTGCATGTGATTCTTCTCCATTTAAGACTGGTAAACAAACGCTAGCTCATCTTACAGTCAACACAGTCTGCTTTAGCGAAAAGAGCACTCTTCTACTCTACTGTGTTTCCTATATGGCCAGAACAGTGGGCTTGCTCAGAACAAAAGAACTGTGCTTCCTACACACACGGCCATATCTAGTTCAATTCTGCTTAGGAACCTGACAAGAACAGTAGATCCTCTTCAGTCCAATACACTGTACTTGCTGGGAACAGACGCCAGTGCTATTTGTCCTGTGTATGGCAATGGCAACGCAATAGTGACTATCTTACCATAAAACAACTCGTGCTCGTAGTACCAGAAACTGCATTTGATTCAACTCCATTTAGGACTGGAAAACAAATGCTAGCTCGCCTTACAAGAAACACACTCTGCTTTTGAGAAAAGAGCACTCTTCTACTCTACTGTGTTTCCTATAGGGCCAGAACAGTGAGCTTGCTCAGAATATAAGAACTGTGCTTCCTACACATGGCCATATCTAGTTCAACTCTGCTTAGGAAACTGACAAGAACAGTAGCTCCTCTTCCTTCCGATACACTGTACTTGCTGGGAACAGACGCCAGAGCTTTTTGCACTGTGTATGGCAATGGGAGTGCAATAGTGACATTCCTTACCAGAAAACAACTCTTGCTCGTAGGACCAGAAACTGCATTTGATTCAACTCCATTTAGGACTGGGAAACAAACTCTAGCTTGCCTTACAAGAAACACACTCTGCTTTTGAGAAAAGAGCACTCTTCTACTCTACTGTGTTTCCTATAGTACCAGAAGAGTGAGCTTGCTCAGAACAAATGAACTGTGCTTCCTAGACACACGGGCCATACCTAGTTCAACTCTGCTTAGGAAAATGAGAAGAACAGTAGCTCCTCTTCAGTCCAATACACTGTACTTGTTGGGAACAGACGGGAGTGCTATTTGCACTGTATGGCAATGGGAGCGCAATAGTGACTTTCCTTACCAGAAAACAACTCTTGCTCGTATGACCAGAAATTGCATGTGATTCAACTCCATCTAGGAATGGGAAACAAACGCTAGCTCGCCATACAAGAAACACACTCTGCTTTAGAGAAAAGAGCACTCTTCTACTCTACTGTGTTTCCTATGGGGTCCAAACAGTGAGCTTGCTCAGAACAAAAGAACTGTGCTTCCTACACACACGGACCATATGTAGATCAACTCTGCTTAGGAAACTGACAAGAACAGTATCTCCTCTTCAGAACAATACACTGTAATTGCTGGGAAAAGACGCGAGTGCTATTTGCACTGTGTATGGCATTTGGAGCACAATAGTGACTCTTCTTTCCAGAAAACATCTCTTGCTCATAGGACCAAAAACTGCATGTGACTCAACTCCATTTATGAATGGGAAATAAACACGAGCTCGCCTTACAAGAAACACACTCTGCTTTAGAGAAAAGGGCACTCTTCTACTGTACTGTGTTTCCTATAGGGCCAGAACAATGAGCTTGCTCAGAACAAAAGAACTGTGCTTTCTACACACACGGCCATATCTAGTTCAATTCTGCTTAGGAACCTGACAAGAACAGTAGCTCCTCTTCAGTCCGATACACTGTACTTGCTGGGAACAGACGCCAGTGCTATTTGTCCTGTGTATGGCAATGGCAGCGCAATAGTGACTATTCTTACCATAAAACAACTCTTGCTCATAGGACCAGAAACTGCATGTGATTCCACACCATTTAAGACTGGGAAACAAACGCTAGCTCGCCTTAAAATCAACACACTCTGCTTTAGCGAAAAGAGCACTCTTCTACTCTACTGTGTTTCCTATAGGGCCAGAACAGTGGGCTTGCTCAGAACAAAAGAACTGTGCTTCCTACACACACAGCCATATCTAGTTCAATTCTGCTTAGGAACCTGACAAGAACAGTAGATCCTCTTCAGTCCAATACACTGTACTTGCTGGGAACAGATGCCAGTGCTATTTGTCCTGTGTATGGCAATGGCAGCGCAATAGTGACTATTCTTACCATAAAACAACTCGTGCTCGTAGTACCAGAAACTGCATTTGATTCAACTCCATTTATGACTGGGAAACAAACGCTAGCTCGCCTAACAAGAAACACACTCTGCTTTTGAGAAAAGAGCACTCTTCTACTCTACTATGTTTCCTAGAGGGCCAGAACAGTGAGCTTCCTCAGAACAAATGAACTGTGCTTCCTAGACACACGGGCCATATCTAGTTCAACTCTGCTTAGGAAACTGAGAAGAACAGTAGCTCCTCTTCAGTCCAATACACTGTACTTGCTGGGAACAGACGGGAGTGCTATTTGCACTGTATGGCAATGGGAGCGCAATAGTGACTTTCCTTACCAGAAAACAACTCTTGCTCGTAGGACCAGAAATTGCATGTGATTCAACTCCATTTAGGAATGGGAAACAAACGCTAGCTCGCCTTACAAGAAAAACTCTCTGCTTTTGAAAAAAGAGCACTCTTCTACTCTACTGTGTTTCCTAGGGGGTCCAAACAGTGAGCTTGCTCAGAACAAAAGAACTGTGCTTCCTACACACACGGCCATATCTAGTTCAATTCTGCTTAGGAACCTGACAAGAACAGTAGATCCTCTTCAGTCCAATACACTGTACTTGCTTGAAGAGACGCCAGTGCTATTTGTCCGGTGTATGGCAATGGCAAGGCAATAGTGACTCTTCTTACCATAAAACAACTCTTGCTCATAGGACCAGAAACTGCATGTGATTCAACTCCATTTAGGACTGGGAAACAAACGCTAGCTCGCCTTACAAGAAAAACTCTCTGCTTTACAGAAAAGAGCACTCTTCTACTCTACTGTTTCCTATAGGGCCAGAACAGTGAGCTTGCTCAGAACAAAAGAACTGCGCTTCCCACACACGGGCCATATGAGTTCGACTCTGCCTAGGAAACTGACAAAAACAGTAGCTCCTCTTCAGTCCGATACACTGTACTTGCTGGGAACAGACGCGAGTGCTATTTGCACTGTGTATGGCATTTGGAGCGCAATAGCGACTCTTCTTACCAGAAAACAACTCTTGCTCGTAGGACCAAAAACAGCCTGTAACTCAACTCCATTTACGACTGGGAAACAAACGTGAGCTCGCCTTACAAGAAACACACTATGCTTTAGAGAAAAGAGCACTCTTCTACTCTACTGTGTTTCGTATGTGGTGCGAACAGTGAGCTTGCTCAGAAGAAAAGAACTGTGCTTCCTACACACGGCCATATCTAGTTCAATTCTGCTTAGGAACCTGACAAGAACAGTAGATCCTCTTCAGTCCAATACACTGTATTTGCTGCGAACAGAGGCCAGTGCTATTTGTCCTGTGTATGGCAATGGCAGCGCAATAGTGACTCTTCTTACCAGAATAAAACTCTTGCTTGTAGTACCAGAAACTGCATGGGATTCATCTCCATTTAGGACTGCGAAACAAATGCTAGCTCGCCTTACAAGAAACACACTCTTCTTTAGAGAAAAGAGCACTCTTCTACTCTCCTGTGTATCCTTTGGGGTCCAAACAGTGAGCTTGCTCAGAACAAATGAACTGTGCTTCCTACACACACGGGCCATATCTTGTTCAACTCCACTTAGGAAACTGACAAGAACAGTAGGACCTATTCAGTCCAATACATTGTACTTGCTGGGAACAGACGCTAGTGCTATTTGCACTGTGTATGGCAATGGGAGCGCAATGTGACTTTCCTTACCAGAAAACAACTCTTGTTCATAGGACCAGAAACTGCATGTGATTCCACTCCATTTAAGATTGGGAAACAAACGCTAGCTCGCTTTAAAATCAACACACTCTGCTTTAGCGAAAAGAGCACTCTTCTACTCTACTGTGTTTCCTATAGGGCCAGAACAGTGGGCTTGCTCAGAACAAAAGAACTGTGCTTCCTACACACACGGCCATATCTAGTTCAATTCTGCTTAGGAACCTGACAAGAACAGTAGATCCTCTTCAGTCCAATACACTGTACATCCTGGGAACAGACGCCAGTGCTATTTGTCCTGTGTATGGCAATGGCAGCGCAATAGTGACTATTCTTACCATAAAACAACTCGTGCTCGTAGTACCAGAAACTGCATTTGATTCAACTCCATTTAGGACTGGGAAACAAACGCTAGCTCGCCTTACAAGAAACACAAGCTGCTTTTGAGAAAAGAGCACTCTTCTACTCTACTATGTTTCCTAGAGGGCCAGAACAGTGAGCTTCCTCAGAACAAAAGAACTGTGCTTCCTACACACACGGCCATATCTAGTTCAATTCTGCTTAGGAACCTGACAAGAACAGTAGATTCTCTTCAGTCCAATACACTGTACTTGCTTGAAGAGACGCCAGTGCTATTTGTCCGGTGTATGGCAATGGCAAGGCAATAGTGTCTCTTCTTACCATAAAACAACTCTTGCTCATAGGACCAGAAACTGCATGTGATTCAACTCCATTTAGGACTGGGAAACAAACGCTAGCTCACCTTACAAGAAAAACTCTCTGCTTTAGATAAAAGAGCACTCTTCTACTCTACTGTTTCCTATAGGGCCAGAACAGTGAGCTTGCTCAGAACAAAAGAACTGCGCTTCCCACACACGGGCCATATCTAGTTCGACTCTGCCTAGGAAACTGACAAAAACAGTAGCTCCTCTTCAGTCCGATACACTGTACTTGCTGGGAACAGACGCGAGTGCTATATGCACTGTGTATGGCATTTGGAGCGCAATAGCGACTCTTCTTACCAGAAAACAACTCTTGCTTGTAGGACCAAAAACAGCCTGTGACTCAACTCCATTTAGGACTGGGAAACAAACGTGAGCTCACCTTACAGGAAACACACTATGCTTTAGAGAAAAGAGCACTCTTCTACTCTACTGTGTTTCGTATGTGGTCCGAACAGTGAGCTTGCTCAGAACAAAAGAACTGTGCTTCCTACACACGGCCATATCTAGTTCAATTCTGCTTAGGAACCTGACACGAACAGTAGATCCTCTTCAGTCCAATACACTGTATTTGCTGCGAACAGAGGCCAGTGCTATTTGTCCTGTGTATGGCAATGGCAGCGCAATAGTGACTCTTCTTACCAGAATAAAACTCTTGCTTGTAGTACCAGAAACTGCATGGGATTCATCTCCATTTAGGACTGCGAAACAAATGCTAGCTCGCCTTACAAGAAACACACTCTTCTTTCGAGAAAAGAGCACTCTTCTACTCTACTGTGTATCCTTTGGGTCCAAACAGTGAGCTTGCTCAGAACAAATGAACTGTGCTTCCTAAACACACGGGCCATATCTTGTTCAACTCTGCTTAGGAAACTGACAAGAACAGTAACACCTATTCAGTCCAATACACTGTACTTGCTGGGAACAGACGCTAGTGCTATTTGCACTGTGTATTGCAATGGGAGCGCAATGTGACTTTCCTTACCAGAAAACAACTCTTGTTCATAGGACCAGAAACTGCATGTGATTCAACTCCATTTAGGACTAGGAAACAAACGCTAGCTTGCCTTACAAGAAACACACTCTGCTTTAGCGAAAAGAGCACTCTTCTACTCTACTGTGTTTCCTATAGTGCCAGAACGGTGAGCTTGCTCAGAACAAAAGAACTGTGCTTCCTACACACACGGGCCATATCTAGTTCAACTCTGCTTAGGAAACTGACAAGAACAGTAGATCCTCTTTAGTCCGATACACTGTACTTGCTGGGAAAGGACACGAGTGCTATTTGCACTGTGTATGGCAATGGGAGCACAATAGTGACTTTCCTTACCAGAAAAGAACTCTTGTTCATAGGACCAGAAACTGCATGTGATTCAACTCCATTTAGAGCTAGGAAACAAACGCTACCTCGCCTTACAAGAAACACACTCTGCTTTAGAGAAAAGAGCACTCATCTACTCTACTGTTTTTCCTATAGGGCCAGAACAGTGAGCTTGCTCAGAACATAAGAACTGTGCCTCCTACACACACGGGCCATATCTAGTTCAACTCTGCTTAGGAAACTGACAAGAACAGTAGCTCCTCTTCAGTCCGATACACTGTACTTGCTGGGAACAGACGCCAGTGCTATTTGTCCTGTGTATGGCAATGGCAGGGCAATAGTGACTATTCTTACCATAAAACAACTCTTGCTCATAGGACCAGAACCTGAATGTGATTCTTCTCCATTTAAGACTGGGAAACAAACGCTAACTCACCTTACAGTCAACACACTCTGCTTTAGCGAAAAGAGCACTCTTCTACTCTACTGTGTTTCCTATAGGCCCAGAACAGTGGGCTTGCTCAGAACAAAAGAACTGTGCTTCCTACACACACGGCCATATCTAGTTCAATTCTGCTTAGGAACCTGACAAGAACAGTAGATCCTCTTCAGTCCAATACACTGTACTTGCTGGGAACAGACGCCAGTGCTATTTGTCCTGTGTATGGCAATGGCAACGCAATAGTGACTATCTTACCATAAAACAACTCGTGCTCGTAGTACCAGAAACTGCATTTGATTCAACTCCATTTAGGACTGGAAAACAAACGCTAGCTCGCCTTACAAGAAACACACTCTGCTTTTGAGAAAAGAGCACTCTTCTACTCTACTGTGTTTCCTATAGGGCCAGAACAGTGAGCTTGCTCAGAATATAAGAACTGTGCTTCCTACACACACGGGCCATATCTAGTTCAACTCTGCTTAGGAAACTGACAAGAACAGTAGCACCTCTTCCTTCCAATACACTGTACTTGCTGGGAACAGACACCAGAGCTATTTGCACTGTGTATGGCAATGGGAGTGCAATAGTGACATTCCTTACCAGAAAACAACTCTTGCTCGAAGGACCAGAAACTGCATTTGATTCAACTCCATTTAGGACTGGGAAACAAACTCTAGCTTGCCTTACAAGAAACACACTCTGCTTTTGAGAAAAGAGCACTCTTCTACTCTACTGTGTTTCCTATAGTACCAGAAGAGTGAGCTTGCTCAGAACAAATGAACTGTGCTTCCTAGACACACGGGCCATACCTAGTTCAACTCTGCTTAGGAAAATGAGAAGAACAGTAGATCCTCTTCAGTCCAATACACTGTACTTGCTGGGAACAGACGGGAGTGCTATTTGCACTGTATGGCAATGGGAGCGCAATAGTGACTTTCCTTACCAGAAAACAACTCTTGCTCGTATGACCAGAAATTGCATGTGATTCAACTCCATCTAGGAATGGGAAACAAAAGCTAGCTCGCCATACAAGAAACACACTCTGCTTTAGAGAAAAGAGCACTCTTCTACTCTACTGTGTTTCCTATGGGGTCCAAACAGTGAGCTTGCTCAGAACAAAAGAACTGTGCTTCCTACACACACGGACCATATGTAGATCAACTCTGCTTAGGAAACTGACAAGAACAGTAGCTCCTCTTCAGAACAATACACTGTAATTGCTGGGAAAAGACGCGAGTGCTATTTGCACTGTGTATGGCATTTGGAGCACAATAGTGACTCTTCTTTCCAGAAAACATCTCTTGCTCATAGGACCAAAAACTGCATGTGACTCAACTCCATTTAGGACTGGGAAATAAACACGAGCTCCCCTACAAGAAACACACTCTGCTTTAGAGAAAAGAGCACTCTTCTACTGTACTGTGTTTCCTATAGGGCCAGAACAGTGAGCTTGCTCAGAACAAAAGAACTGTGCTTTCTACACACACGGCCATATCTAGTTCAATTCTGCTTAGGAACCTGACAAGAACAGTAGCTCCTCTTCAGTCTGATACACTGTACTTGCTGGGAACAGACGCCAGTGCTATTTGTCCTGTGTATGGCAATGGCAGCGCAATAGTGACTATTCTTACCATAAAACAACTCTTGCTCATAGGACCAGAAACTGCATGTGATTCCACTCCATTTAAGACTGGGAAACAAACGCTAGCTCGCCTTAAAATCAACACACTCTGCTTTAGCGAAAAGAGCACTCTTCTACTCTACTGTGTTTCCTATAGGGCCAGAACAGTGGGCTTGCTCAGAACAAAAGAACTGTGCTTCCTACACACATGGCCATATCTAGTTCAATTCTGCTTAGGAACCTGACAAGAACAGTAGATCCTCTTCAGTTCAATACACTGTACTTGCTGGGAACAGATGCCAGTGCTATTTGTCCTGTGTATGGCAATGGCAGCGCAATAGTGAATATTCTTACCATAAAACAACTCGTGCTCGTAGTACCAGAAACTGCATTTGATTCAACTCCATTTAGGACTGGGAAACAAACGCTAGCTCGCCTAACAAGAAACACACTCTGCTTTTGAGAAAAGAGCACTCATCTACTCTACTATGTTTCCTAGAGGGCCAGAACAGTGAGCTTCCTCAGAACAAATGAACTGTGCTTCCTAGACACACGGGCCATATCTAGTTCAACTCTGCTTAGGAAACTGAGAAGAACAGTAGCTCCTCTTCAGTCCAATACACTGTACTTGCTGGGAACAGACGGGAGTGCTATTTGCACTGTATGGCAATGGGAGCGCAATAGTGACTTTCCTTACCAGAAAACAACTCTTGCTCGTAGGACCAGAAATTGCATGTGATTCAACTCCATTTAGGAATGGGAAACAAACGCTAGCTCGCCTTACAAGAAAAACTCTCTGCTTTTGAGAAAAGAGCACTCTTCTACTGTACTGTGTTTCCTATGGGGTCCGAACAGTGAGCTTTCTCAGAACAAAAGAACTGTGCTTCCTACACACACGGCCATATCTAGTTCAATTCTGCTTAGGAACCTGACAAGAACAGTAGATCCTCTTCAGTCCAATACACTGTACTTGCTTGAAGAGACGCCAGTGCTATTTGTCCGGTGTATGGTAATGGCAAGGCAATAGTGACTCTTCTTACCATAAAACAACTCTTGCTCATAGGACCAGAAACTGCATGTGATTCAACTCCATTTAGGACTGGGAAACAAACGCTAGCTCGCCTTACAAGAAAAACTCTCTGCTTTACAGAAAAGAGCACTCTTCTACTCTACTGTTTCCTATAGGGCCAGAACAGTGAGCTTGCTCAGAACAAAAGAACTGCGCTTCCCACACACGGGCCATATGAGTTCGACTCTGCCTAGGAAACTGACAAAAACAGTAGCTCCTCTTCAGTCCGATACACTGTATTTGCTGGGAACAGACGCGAGTGCTATTTGCACTGTGTATGGCATTTGGAGCGCAATAGCGACTCTTCTTACCAGAAAACAACTCTTGCTCGTAGGACCAAAAACAGCCTGTAACTCAACTCCATTTAGGACTGGGAAACAAACGTGAGCTCGCCTTACAAGAAACACACTATGCTTTAGAGAAAAGAGCACTCTTCTACTCTACTGTGTTTCGTATGTGGTGCGAACAGTGAGCTTGCTCAGAAGAAAAGAACTGTGCTTCCTACAAACGGCCATACCTAGTTCAATTCTGCTTAGGAACCTGACAAGAACAGTAGATCCTCTTCAGTCCAATACACTGTATTTGCTGCGAACAAAGGCCAGTGCTATTTGTCCTGTGTATGGCAATGGCAGCGCAATAGTGACTCTTCTTACCAGAATAAAACTCTTGCTTGTAGTACCAGAAACTGCATGGGATTCATCTCCATTTAGGACTGCGAAACAAATGCTAGCTCGCCTTACTAGAAACTCACTCTTCTTTAGAGAAAAGAGCACTCTTCTACTCTACTGTGTATCCTTTGGGGTCCAAACAGTAAGCTTGCTCAGAACAAATGAACTGTGCTTCCTACACACACGGGCCATATCTTGTTCAACTCCACTTAGAAAACTGACAAGAACAGTAGCACCTATTCAGTCCAATACATTGTACTTGCTGGGAACAGACGCTAGTGCTATTTGCACTGTGTATGGCAATGGGAGCGCAATGTGACTTTCCTTACCAGAAAACAACTCTTGTTCATAGGACCAGAAACTGCATGTGATTCCACTCCATTTAAGATTGGGAAACAAACGCTAGCTCGCCTTATAATCAACACACTCTGCTTTAGCGAAAAGAGCACTCTTCTACTCTACTGTGTTTCCTATAGGGCCAGAACAGTGGGCTTGCTCAGAACAAAAGAACTGTGCTTCCTACACACACGGCCATATCTAGTTCAATTCTGCTTAGGAACCTGACAAGAACAGTAGATCCTCTTCAGTCCAATACACTGTACTTCCTGGGAACAGACGCCAGTGCTATTTGTCCTGTGTATGGCAATGGCAGCGCAATAGTGACTATTCTTACCATAAAACAACTCGTGCTCGTAGTACCAGAAATTGCATTTGATTCAACTCCATTTAGGACTGGGAAACAAACGCTAGCTCGCTTTACAAGAAACACACGCTGCTTTTGAGAAAAGAGCACTCTTCTACTCTACTATGTTTCCTAGAGGGCCAGAACAGTGAGCTTCCTCAGAACAAAAGAACTGTGCTTCCTACACACACGGCCATATGTAGTTCAATTCTGCTTAGGAACCTGACAAGAACAGTAGATTCTCTTCAGTCCAATACACTGTACTTGCTTGAAGAGACGCCAGTGCTGTTTGTCCGGTGTATGGCAATGGCAAGGCAATAGTGTCTCTTCTTACCATAAAACAACTCTTGCTCATAGGACCAGAAACTGCATGTGATTCAACTCCATTTAGGACTGGGAAACAAACGCTAGCTCGCCTTACAAGAAAAACTCTCTGCTTTAGAGAAAAGAGCACTCTTCTACTCTACTGTGTTTCCTATAGGGCCAGAACAGTGAGCTTGCTCAGAACAAAAGAACTGTGCTTCCCACACACGGGCCATATCTAGTTCGACTCTGCCTAGGAAACTGACAAAAACAGTAGCTCCTCTTCAGTCCGATACACTGTACTTGCTGGGAACAGACGCGAGTGCTATATGCACTGTGTATGGCATTTGGAGCGCAATAGCGACTCTTCTTACCAAAAAACAACTCTTGCTCGTAGGACCAAAAACAGCCTGTGACTCAACTCCATTTAGGACTGGGAAACAAACGTGAGCTCACCTTACAGGAAACACACTATGCTTTAGAGAAAAGAGCACTCTTCTACTCTACTGTGTTTCTTATGTGGTCCGAACAGTGAGCTTGCTCAGAACAAAAGAACTGTGCTTCCTACACACGGCCATATCTAGTTCAATTCTGCTTAGGAACCTGACACGAACAGTAGATCCTCTTCAGTCCAATACACTGTATTTGCTGCGAACAAAGGCCAGTGCTATTTGTCCTGTGTATGGCAATGGCAGCGCAATAGTGACTCTTCTTACCAGAATAAAACTCTTGCTTGTAGTACCAGAAACTGCATGGGATTCATCTCCATTTAGGACTGCGAAACAAATGCTAGCTCGCCTTACTAGAAACTCACTCTTCTTTAGAGAAAAGAGCACTCTTCTACTCTACTGTGTATCCTTTGGGGTCCAAACAGTAAGCTTGCTCAGAACAAATGAACTGTGCTTCCTACACACACGGGCCATATCTAGTTCAACTCTGCTTAGGAAACTGAGAAGAACAGTAGCTCCTCTTCAGTCCAATACACTGTACTTGCTGGGAACAGACGGGAGTGCTATTTGCACTGTATGGCAATGGGAGCGCAATAGTGACTTTCCTTACCAGAAAACAACTCTTGCTCGTAGGACCAGAAATTGCATGTGATTCAACTCCATTTAGGAATGGGAAACAAACGCTAGCTCGCCTTACAAGAAAAACTCTCTGCTTTTGAGAAAAGAGCACTCTTCTACTGTACTGTGTTTCCTATGGGGTCCGAACAGTGAGCTTTCTCAGAACAAAAGAACTGTGCTCCCTACACACACGGACCATATGTAGATCAACTCTGCTTAGAAAACTGACAAGAACAGTAGATCCTCTTTAGTCCGATACACTGTACTTGCTGGGAAAGGACACGAGTGCTATTTGCACTGTGTATGGCAATGGGAGCACAATAGTGACTTTCCTTACCAGAAAAGAACTCTTGTTCATAGGACCAGAAACTGCATGTGATTCAACTCCATTTAGAGCTAGGAAACAAACACTACCTCGCCTTACAAGAAACACACTCTGCTTTAGAGAAAAGAGCACTCATCTACTCTATTGTTTTTCCTATAGGGCCAGAACAGTGAGCTTGCTCAGAACATAAGAACTGTGCTTCCTACACACACGGGCCATATCTAGTTCAACTCTGCTTAGGAAACTGACAAGAACAGTAGCTCCTCTTCAGTCCGATACACTGTACTTGCTGGGAACAGACGCCAGTGCTATTTGTCCTGTGTATGGCAATGGCAGCGCAATAGTGACTATTCTTACCATAAAACAACTCTTGCTCATAGGACCAGAAACTGCATGTGATTCTTCTCCATTTAAGACTGGGAAACAAACGCTAGCTCATCTTACAGTCAACACAGTCTGCTTTAGCGAAAAGAGCACTCTTCTACTCTACTGTGTTTCCTATAGGGCCAGAACAGTGGGCTTGCTCAGAACAAAAGAACTGTGCTTCCTACACACACGGCCATATCTAGTTCAATTCTGCTTAGGAACCTGACAAGAACAGTAGATCCTCTTCAGTCCAATACACTGTACTTGCTGGGAACAGACGCCAGTGCTATTTGTCCTGTGTATGGCAATGGCAGCGCAATAGTGACTATCTTACCATAAAACAACTCGTGCTCGTAGTACCAGAAACTGCATTTGATTCAACTCCATTTAGGACTGGAAAACAAATGCTAGCTCGCCTTACAAGAAACACACTCTGCTTTTGAGAAAAGAGCACTCTTCTACTCTACTGTGTTTCCTATAGGGCCAGAACAGTGAGCTTGCTCAGAATATAAGAACTGTGCTTCCTACACACGGCCATATCTAGTTCAACTCTGCTTAGGAAACTGACAAGAACAGTAGCTCCTCTTCCTTCCGATACACTGTACTTGCTGGGAACAGACGCCAGAGCTATTTGCACTGTGTATGGCAATGGGAGTGCAATAGTGACATTCCTTACCAGAAAACAACTCTTGCTCATAGGACCAGAAACTGCATTTGATTCAACTCCATTTAGGACTGGGAAACAAACTCTAGCTTGCCTTACAAGAAACACACTCTGCCTTTGAGAAAAGAGCACTCTTCTACTCTACTGTGTTTCCTATAGTACCAGAAGAGTGAGCTTGCTCAGAACAAATGAACTGTGCTTCCTAGACACACGGGCCATACCTAGTTCAACTCTGCTTAGGAAAATGAGAAGAACAGTAGCTCCTCTTCAGTCCAATACACTGTACTTGTTGGGAACAGACAGGAGTGCTATTTGCACTGTATGGCAATGGGAGCGCAATAGTGACTTTCCTTACCAGAAAACAACTCTTGCTCGTATGACCAGAAATTGCATGTGATTCAACTCCATCTAGGAATGGGAAACAAACGCTAGCTCGCCATACAAGAAACACACTCTGCTTTAGAGAAAAGAGCACTCTTCTACTCTACTGTGTTTCCTATGGGGTCCAAACAGTGAGCTTGCTCAGAACAAAAGAACTGTGCTTCCTACACACACGGACCATATGTAGATCAACTCTGCTTAGGAAACTGACAAGAACAGTATCTCCTCTTCAGAACAATACACTGTAATTGCTGGGAAAAGACGCGAGTGCTATTTGCACTGTGTATGGCATTTGGAGCACAATAGTGACTCTTCTTTCCAGAAAACATCTCTTGCTCATAGGACCAAAAACTGCATGTGACTCAACTCCATTTAGGAATGGGAAATAAACACGAGCTCGCCTTACAAGAAACACACTCTGCTTTAGAGAAAAGGGCACTCTTCTACTGTACTGTGTTTCCTATAGGGCCAGAACAATGAGCTTGCTCAGAACAAAAGAACTGTGCTTTCTACACACACGGCCATATCTAGTTCAATTCTGCTTAGGAACCTGACAAGAACAGTAGCTCCTCTTCAGTCCGATACACTGTACTTGCTGGGAACAGACGCCAGTGCTATTTGTCCTGTGTATGGTAATGGCAGCGCAATAGTGACTATTCTTACCATAAAACAACTCTTGCTCATAGGACCAGAAACTGCATGTGATTCCACACCATTTAAGACTGGGAAACAAACGCTAGCTCGCCTTACAAGAAACACACTCTGCTTTAGCGAAAAGAGCACTCTTCTACTCTACTGTGTTTCCTATAGGGCCAGAACAGTGGGCTTGCTCAGAACAAAAGAACTGTGCTTCCTACACACACGGCCATATCAAGTTCAATTCTGCTTAGGAACCTGACAAGAACAGTAGATCCTCTTCAGTCCAATACACTGTACTTGCTGGGAACAGATGCCAGTGCTATTTGTCCTGTGTATGGCAATGGCAGCGCAATAGTGACTATTCTTACCATAAAACAACTCTTGCTCATAGGACCAGAAACTGCATGTGATTCAACTCCATTTAGGACTGGGAAACAAACGCTAGCTCGCCTTACAAGAAAAACTCTCTGCTTTAGAGAAAAGAGCACTCTTCTACTCTACTGTTTCCTATAGGGCCGGAACAGTGAGCTTGCTCAGAACAAAAGAACTGTGCTTCCTACACACGGGCCAGATCTAGTTCAACTCTGCTTAGGAAACTGACAAGAACAGTAGCTCCTATTCAGTCCAATACACTGTACTTGCTGGGAACAGACGCGAGTGCTATTTTCAATGTGTATGGCATTTGGAGCGCAATAGTGACTCTTCTTACCAGAAAACAACTCTTGTACATACGACCAAAAACTGCCTGTGATTCAACTCCATTTAGGACTGGGAAACAAACGCGAGCTCGCCTTACAAGAAACACACTCTGCTTTAGAGAAAAAAGCACTCTTCTTCTCTACAGTGTTTCCTATGGGGTCCGAACAGTGAGCTGCTCAGAACAAAAGAACTGTGCTTCCTACACACATGGCCATATCTAGTTCAATTCTGCTTAGGAACCTGACAAGAACAGTAGATCCTCTTCAGTCCAATACACTGTACTTGCTGGGAACAGACGCCAGTGCTATTTGTCCTGTTTATGGCAATGGCAGCGCAATAGTGACTCTTCTTACCATAAAGCAACTCGTGCTCGTAGTACCAGAAACTGCATTTGATTCAACTCCATTTAGGACTGGGAAACAAACGCTAGCTCGCCTTACAAGAAACACACTCTGCTTTTGAGAAAAGAGCACTCTTCTACTCTACTGTGTTTCCTATAGGGCCAGAACAGTGAGCTTGCTCAGAACATAAGAGCTGTGCTTCCTAGCCACACGGGCCATATCTAGTTCAACTCTGCTTAGGTAACTGACAAGAACAGTAGCTCCTCTTCCTTTCGATAAATGTACTTGCTGGGAACAGACGCCAGTGCTTTTTGCACTGTGTATGGCAATGGGAGTGCAATAGTGACTTTCCTTACCAGAAAACAACTCTTGCTCGTAGGACCAGAAACTGCATTTGATTCAACTCCATTTAGGACTGGGAAACAAACGCTAGCTCGCCTTACAAGAAACACACTCTGCTTTTGAGAAAAGAGCACTCTTCTACTCTACTGTGTTTCCTATGGGGTCCAAACAGTGAGCTTGCTCAGAACAAAAGAACTGTGCTTCCTACACACACGGACCATATGTAGATCAACTCTGCTTAGGAAACTGACAAGAACAGTAGCTTCTCTTCAGAACAATACACTGTACTTGCTGGGAACAGACGCGAGTGCTATTTGCACTGTGTATGGCATTTGGAGCACAATAGTGACTCTTCTTTCCAGAAAACATCTCTTGCTCATAGGACGAAAAACTGCATGTGACTCAACTCCATTTAGGACTGGGAAATAAACACGAGCTCGCCTTACAAGAAACACACTCTGCTTTAGAGAAAAGAGCACTCTTCTACTGTACTGTTTTTCCTATAGGGCCAGAACAGTGAGCTTGCTCAGAACATAATAACTGTGGTTCCTAAACACACGGGCCATATATAGTTCAACTCTGCCTAGGAAACTGACAAGAACAGTAGCTCCTCTTCAGTCCGATACACTGTACTTGCTGGGAAAAGACGCGAGTGCTATTTGCACTGTGTATGGCAAAGGGAGCTCAATAGTGACTTTCCTTACCAGAAAACAACTCTTGCTCGTAGGACCAGAAACTTCATGTGATTCGACTCCATTTAGGACTGGGAAACAAACGCTAGCTTGCCTTACAAAAAACACACTCTGCTTTTGAGAAGAGAGCACTCTTTTACTCAACTGTGTTTCCTATGCGGTCTGAACAGTGAGCTTTCTCAGAACAACAGATCTGTGCTTCCTACACACACGGCCATATCTAATTCAATTCTGCTTAGGAACCTGACAAGAACAGTAGATCCTCTTCAGTCCAATACACTGTACTTGCTGCGAACCTACGCCAGTGCTATTTGCACTGTGCATGGCAATGGGAGCGCAACAGTGACTTTCGTAACCAGAAAAAAACTCTTGTTCGTAGGACCAGAAACTGCATGTGATTCAACTCCATTTGGAGCTAGGAAACAAACGCTAGCTCGCCTTACAAGAAACACACTCTGCTTTAGAGAAAAGAGCACTCATCTACTCTACTGTGTTTCCTATAGGGCCAGAACAGTGAGTTTGCTCAGAACATAAGAACTGTGCTTCCTACACACACGGGCCATATCTAGTTCAACTCTGCTTAGGAAACTGACAAGAGCAGTAGCTCCTCTTCAGTCCGATACACTGTACTTGCTGGGAACAGACGCCAGTGCTATTTGTCCAGTGTATGGCAATGGCAGCGCAATAGTGACTATTCTTACCATAAAACAACTCTTGCTCGTAGGACCAGAAACTGCATGTGATTCCACTCCATTTAGGACTGGGAAACAAATGCTAGCTCGCCTTACAGGAAACACACTCTGCTTTAGAGAAAAGAGCACTCTTCTACTCTACTCTGTTTCTTATGGGGTCCAAACAGTGAGCTTGCTCAGAACAAAAGAACTGTGCTTCCTACACACACGGGCCATATCTACTTCAACTCTGCTTAGGAACCTGACAAGAACAGTAGATCCTCTTCAGTCCAATACACTGTACTTGCTGGGAACAGACCCCAGTGCTATTTGTCCTGTGTATGGCAATGGAAGCGCAATAGTAACTCTTCTTATCAGAAAACAACTCTTGCTCTTAGGACCAGAAACTGCAAGTGATTCAACTCCATTTAGGACTGGGAAACAAACGCTAGCTCGCCTTACAAGAAACACACTCTGCTTTAGAGAAAAGAGCACTCTTCTACTCTACTGTGTTTCCTATGGGGTCCAAACAGTGAGCTTGCTCAGAACAAAAGAACTGTGCTTCCTACACACGGGCCATATCTAGTTCAACTCTGCTTATGAAACTGACAAGAACAGTAGCTCCTATTCAGTCCAATACACTGTACTTGCTGGGAACAGACGCGAGTGCTATTTGCAGTGTGTATGGCAATGGGAGTGCAATAGTGACTTTCCTTACCAGAAAACAACTCTTGTTCGTAGGACCAGAAACTGCATGTGATTCAACTCCATTTAGGACTGGGAAACAAACGCTAGCTTGCCTTACAAGAAACACACTCTGCTTTTGAGAAAAGAGCACTCTTCTACTCTACTGTGTTTCCTATGGGGTCTGAACAGTGAGCTTGCTCAGAACAAAAGAACTATGCTTCCTACACACACAGCCATATCTAGTTCAATTCTGCTTAGGAACCTGACAAGAACAGTAGATACTCTTCAGTCCCATACACTGTTCTTGCTGGGAATAGACGCCAGTGCTATTTGTCCTGTGTATGGCAATGGCAGCCCAATAGTGACTCTACTTACCATAAAACAACTCTTGCTCGTAGGACCAGAAACTGCATGTGATTCAACTCCATTTAGTACTGGGAAACAAACGCTAGCTCGCCTTACAAGAAACACACTCTGCTTTAGAGAAAAGAGCACTCTTCTACTCTACTGTGTTTCCTATGGGCTCCAAACAGTGAGCTTGCTCAGAACAAAAGAACTGTGCTTCCTAGACACGGGCCATATCTTGTTCAACTCTGCTTAGGAAACTGACAAGAACAGTAGCTTCTATTCAGTCCAAAACACTGTACTTGCTGGGAACAGATGCGAGTGCTATTTGCACTGTGTATGGCATTTGGAGCGCAATAGTGACTCTTCTTACCAGAAAATAACTCTTGCTCGTAGGACCAAAAACTGCCTGTGACTCAACTCCATTTAAGACTGGGAAACAAACGCGAGCTCACCTTACAAGAAACACACTCTCCTTTAGAGAAAAGAGCACTCTTCTACTCTACTGTGTTTCATATAAGGCCAGAACAGTGAGCTTTCTCAGAACATAATAACTGTGCTTCGTACACACATGGACAATATCTAGTTAAACTCTGCTTAGGAAACTGACAAGAACAGTAGCTCCTATTCAGTCCAATACACTGTACTTGCAGGGAACAGACGCGAGTGCTATTTGCACTGTGTATTCCATTTGGAGCACAATAGTGACTCTTCTTACCAGAAAACTTCTCTTGCTCGTAGGACAACAAACTGCATGTGACTCAACTCCATTTAGGACTGGGAAACAAACGCGAGCTCGCCTTACAAGAAACACACTCTGCTTTAGAGAAAAGAGCACTCTTCTACTCTACTGTGTTTCCTATAGGGCCAGAACAGTGAGCTTGCTCAGAACATAATAACTGTGCTTCCTAAACACATGGGCCATATCTAGTTCAACTCTGCTTAGGAAACTGACAAGAACAGTAGATCCTCTTCAGTCCGATACACTGTAATTCCTGGGAAAAGACGCGAGTGCTGTTTGCACTGTGTATGGCAAAGGGAGCGCAATAGTGACTTTCCTTACCAGAAAACAACTCTTGTTCGTAGGACCAGAAACTGCATGGGATTCAACTCCATTTAGGACTAGGAAACAAATGCTAGTTCGCCTTACAAGAAACCCACTCTGCTTTTGAATAAAGAGCACTCATCTACTCTACTGTGTTTCTTATAGGGCCAGAACAGTGAGCTTGCTCAGAACAAAATAACTGTGCTTCCTACACACGGGCCAGATATAGTTCAACTCTGCTTAGGAAACTGACAAGAACAGTAGCTCCTATTCAGTCCAATACACTGTACTTGCTGGGAACAGTCGCGAGTGCTATTTGCACTGTTTATGGCATTTGGAGCTCAATAGTGACTCTTCTTACCAGAAAACATTTCTTGGTCGTAGGACCAAAAACTGCCTGTGACTCAACTCCGTTTAGGACTGGGAAACAAACGCGAGCTCGCCTTACAAGAAACACACTCTGCTTTAGAGAAAAGAGCACTCTTTACTCAACTGTGTTTCCTATGGGGTCCGAACAGTGAGCTTTCTCAGAACAAAAGATCTGTCCTTCCTACACACACGGCAATATCTAGTTCAATTCTGCTTAGGAACCTGACAAGAACAGTACATCCTCTTTAGTCCAATACACTGTACTTGCTGTGAACCTACGACAGTGCTATTTGAACTGTGCATGGCAATGGGAGCGCAATAGTGTCTTTCCTTACCAGAAAACAACTCTTGTTCGTAGGACCAGAAACTGTACGTGATTCAACTCCATTTAGGACTGGGAAACAAACGCTAGCTCACCTTACAAGAAACACACTCTGCTTTTGAGAAAAGAGCACTCTTCTACTCTACTGTGTTTCCTAGAGGGCCAGAACAGTGAGCTTCCTCAGAACAAATGAACTGTGCTTCCTAGACACACGGGCCATATCTAGTTCAACTCTGCTTAGGAAACTGAGAAGAACAGTAGCTCCTCTTCAGTCCAATACACTGTACTTGCTGGGAACAGACGGGAGTGCTATTTGCACTGTATGGCAATGGGAGCGCAATAGTGACTTTCCTTACCAGAAAACAACTCTTGCTCATAGGACCAGAAATTGCATGTGATTCAACTCCATTTAGGAATGGGAAACAAACGCTAGCTCGCCTTACAAGAAAAACTCTCCGCTTTTGAGAAAAGAGCACTCTTCTACTCTACTGTTTCCTATAGGGCCAGAACAGTGAGCTTGCTCAGAACAAAAGAACTGCGCTTCCCACACACGGGCCATATCTAGTTCAACTCTGCTAGGAAACTGACAAAAACAGTAGCTCCTCTTCAGTCCGATACACTGTACTTGCTGGGAACAGACGCGAGTGCTATTTGCACTGTGTATGGCATTTGGAGCGCAATAGTGACTCTTCTTTCCATAAAACAACTCTTGCGCGTAGGACCAAAAACAGCCTGTGACTCAACTCCATTTAGGACTGGGAAAAAAACGTGAGCTCGCCTTACAAGAAACACACTATGCTTTAGAGAAAAGAGCACTCATCTACTCTACTGTGTTTCGTATGTGGTCTGAACAGTGAGCTTGCTCAGAACAAAGGAACTGTGCTTCCTACGCACGGCCATATCTAGTTTAATTCTGCTTAGGAACCTGACAAGAACAGTAGATCCTCTTCAGTCCAATACACTGTATTTGCTGCGAACAGAGGCCAGTGCTATTTGTCCTGTGTATGGCAATGGCAGCGCAATAGTGACTCTTCTTACCAGAAAAAAACTCTTGCTTGTACTACCAGAAACTGCATGGGATTCATCTCCATTTAGGACTGCGAAACAAATGCTAGCTCGCCTTACAAGAAACACTCTTCTTTAGAGAAAAGAGCATTCTTCTACTCTACTGTGTATCCTTTGGGGTCCAAACAGTGAGCTTGCTCAGAAAAAATGAACTGTGCTTCCTACACACAGGGGCCATATCTAGTTCAACTCTGCTTAGGAAACTGACAAGAACAGCAGCACCTATTCAGTCCAATACACTGTACTTGCTGTGAACAGACGCGAGTGCTATTTGCACTGTGTATGGCAATGGGAGCGCAATGTGACTTTCCTTACCAGAAAACAACTCTTGTTCATAGGACCAGAAACTGCATGTGATTCAACTCCATTTAATACTAGGAAACAAACGCTAGCTCGCCTTACAAGAAACACACTCTGCTTTAGCGAAAAGAGCACTCTTCTACTCTACTGTGTTTCCTATAGTGCCAGAACAGTGAGCTTGCTCAGAACATAAGAACTGTGCTTCCTACACACGGGCCATATCTAGTTCAACTCTGCTTAGGAAACTGACAAGAACAGTATCTCCTCTTCAGTCCGATACACTGTACTTGCTGGGAAAGAACACGAGTGCTATTTGCACTGTGTATGGCAATGGAAGCGCAATAGTGACTTCCCTTACCAGAAAACAACTCTTGCTCCTAGGACCAGAAATTGCATGTGATTCAACTCCATTTAGTACTGGGAAACAAACGCTAGCTCTCCTTACATGAAACACACTCTGCTTTTGAGAAAAGAGCACTCTCCTACGCTACTGTGTTTCCTATGGTTTCCGAACATTGAGCTTGCTCAGAACAAAAGAACTGTGCTTCCTACACACACGGCCATATCTAGTTCAATTCTGCTTAGGAACCTACAAGAACAGTAGATCCTCTTCAGTCCAATACACTGTACTTGCTGGGAACAAACGCCAGTGCTATTTGTCCTGTGTATGGCAATGGCAGCGCAATAGTGACTCTTCTTACCATAAAACAACTCTTGCTCATAGGACCAGAAACTGCATGTGATTCAACTCCATTTAGGACTGGGAAACAAACGCTAGCTTGCCTTAAAAGAAACACACTCTGCTTTAGAGAAAGAACACTCTTCTACTCTACTGTGTTTCCTATAGGGCTAGAAGAGTGAGCTTGCTCAGAACAAAAGAACTGTGCTTCCTACACGGGCCATATGTAGTTCAACTCTGCTTAGGAAATTGACAAGAACAGTAGCTCCTATTCAGTCCAATACACTGTACTTGCTGGGAACAGACGCCAGTGCTATTTTCAATGTGTATGGCATTTGGAGCGCAATAGTGACTCTTCTTACCAGAAAACAACTCTTGTACATAGGACCAAAAACTGCCTGTGATTCAACTCCATTTAGTACTGGGAAACAAACGCGAGCTCGCCTTACAAGAAACACACTCTGCTTTAGAGAAAAAAGCACTCTTCTACTCTACTGTGTTTCCTATGGGGTCCGAACAGTGAGCTGCTCAGAACAAAAGAACTGTGCTTCCTACACACAGGGCCATATCTAGTTCAATTCTGCTTATGAACCTGACAAGAACAGTAGCTCCTCTTCAGTCTGATACACTGTACTTGCTGGGAACAGACGCCAGTGCTATTTGTCCTGTGTATGGCAATGGCAGCGCAATAGTGACTCTTCTTACTATAAAACAACTCTTGCTCATAGGACCAGAAACTGCATTTGATTCCACTCCATTTAAGACTGGGAAACAAATGCTAGCTCGCCTTAAAATCAACACACTCTGCTTTAGCGAAAAGAGCACTCTTCTACTCTACTGTGTTTCCTATAGGGCCAGAACAGTGGGCTTGCTCAGAACAAAAGAACTGTGCTTCCTACACACACGGCCATATCTAGTTCAATTCTGCTTAGGAACCTGACAAGAACAGTAGATCCTCTTCAGTCCAATACACTGTACTTGCTGGGAACAGACGCCAGTGCTATTTGTCCTGTGTATGGCATGGAAGCGCAATAGTGACTATTCTTACCAGAAAACAACTCTTGCTCGTAGGACCAGAAACTGCATGTGATTCAACTCCATTTAGGACTGGGAAACAAACGCTAGCTCGCTTTAAAACAAACACACTCTGCTTTAGAGAAAAGAGCACTCTTCTACTCTAGTAAGTATCCTTTGGGGTCCAAACAGTGAGCTTGCTCAGAACAAATGAACTGTGCTTCCTACACACACGGGCCATTTCTAGTTCAACTCTGCTTAGGAAACTGACAAGAACAGTAGCACCTATTCAGTCCAATACACTGTACTTGCTGGGAACAGACGCGAGTGCTATTTGCACTGTGTATGCAATGGGAGCACAATGTGACTTTCCTTACCAGAAAACAACTCTTGTTCATAGGACCAGAAACTGCATGTGATTCAACTCCATTTAGGACTAGGAAACAAACGCTAGCTCGCCTTACAAGAAACACACTCTGCTTTTGAGAAAAGAGCACTCTTCTACTCTACTGTGTTTCCTATAGTGCCAGACAGTGAGCTTGCTCAGAACATAAGAACTGTGCTTCCTACACACACAGGCCATATCTAGTTCAACTCTGCTGTTTAAACTGACAAGAACAGTAGATCCTCTTCAGTCCGATACACTGTACTTACTGGGAAAGGACACGAGTGCTATTTGCACTGTGTATGGCAATGGGAGCGCAATAGTGACTATCCTTACCAGAAAACAACTCTTGCTCCTAGGACCAGAAATTGCATGTGATTCAACTCCATTTAGTACTGGGAAACAAACGCTAGCTCTCCTTACATGAAACACACTCTGCTTTTGAGAAAAGAGCACTCTTCTATGCTACTGTGTTTCCTATGGTTTCCGAACATTGAGCTTGCTCAGAACAAAAGAACTGTGCTTCCTACACACACGGCCATATCTAGTTCAATTCTGCTTAGGAACCTGACAAGAACAGTAGATCCTCTTCAGTCCAATACACTGTACTTGCTGGGAACAGACGCCACTGCTATTTGTCCTGTGTATGGCAATGGCAGCGCAATAGTGACTCTTCTTACCATAAAACAACTCTTGCTCATAGGACCAGAAACTGCATGTGATTCAACTCCATTTAGGACTGGGAAACAAACGCTAGGTTGCCTTAAAAGAAACACACTCTGCTTTAGAGAAAAGAGCACTCTTCTACTCTACTGTGTTTCCTATAGGGCTAGAAGAGTGAGCTTGCTCAGAACAAAAGAACTGTGCTTCCTACACTCGGGCCATATCTAGTTCAACTCTGCTTAGGAAACTGACAAGAACAGTAGCTCCTATTCAGTCCAATACACTGTACTTGCTGGGAACAGACGCCAGTGCTATTTGCACTGTGTATGGCATTTGGAGCGCAATAGTGACTCTTCTTACCAGAAAACAACTCTTGTACATAGGACCAAAAACTGCCTGTGATTCAACTCCATTTAGGACTGGGAAACAAACGCGAGCTCGCCTTACAAGAAACACACTCTGCTTTAGAGAAAAAAGCACTCTTCTACTCTACTGTGTTTCCTATGGGGTCCGAACAGTGAGCTGCTCAGAACAAAAGAACTGTGCTTCCTACACACACGGCCATATCTAGTTCAATTCTGCTTAGAAACCTGACAAGAACAGTAGATCCTCTTCAGTCCAATACACTGTACTTGCTGGGAACAGACAGCATTGCTATTTGTCCTGTGTATGGCAATGGGAGCGCAATAGTGAGTATTCTTACCATAAAACAACTCGTGCTCGTAGTACCAAAAACTGCATTTGATTCAACTCCATTTAGGACTGGTAAACAAACGCCAGCTCGCCTTACAAGAAACACACTCTGCTTTAGAGAAAAGAGCACTCTTCTACTCTACTGTGTTTCCTATAGGGCCAGAACAGTGAGCTTGCTCAGAACATAAGAACTGTGCTTCCTACACACACGGGCCATATCTAGTTCAACTCTGCTTAGGAAACTGACAAGAACAGTAGCTCCTCTTCCTTCCGATAAATGTACTTGCTGGGAACAGACGCCAGTTCTATTTGCACTGTGTATGGCAATGGGAGTGGAATAGTGACTTTCCTTACCAGAAAACAACTCTTGCTCGTAGGACCAGAAACTGCATTTGATTCAACTCCATTTAGGACTGGGAAACAAACTCTAGCTCGCCTTACAAGAAACACACTCTGCTTTTGAGGAAAGAGCACTCTTCTACTCTACTGTGTTTCCTATAGGGCCAGAGGAGTGAGCTTGCTCATAACAAAAGAACTGTGCTTCCTAGACACACGGGCCATATCTAGTTCAACTCTGCTTAGAAAAATGAGAAGTACAGTAGCTCCTCTTCAGTCCAATACACTGTACTTGCTGGGAACAGACGGGAGTGCTCTTTGCACTGTATGGCAATGGGAGCGCAATAGTGACTTTCCTTACCAGAAAAAAACTCTTGCTCGTACGACCAGAAATTGCATGTGATTCAACTCCATTTCGGACTGGGAAACACACGCTAGCTCGCCTTACAAGAAACACACTCTGCTTTTGAGAAAAGAGCACTCTTCTACTCTACTCTGTTTCCTATGGGGTCCAAACAGTGAGCTTGCTCAGAACAAAAGAACTGTGCTTCCTACACACACGGACCATATGTAGATCAACTCTGCTTAGGAAACTGACAAGAACAGTAGCTCCTCTTCAGAACAATACACTGTACTTGCTGGGAACAGACGCGAGTGCTATTTGCACTGTGTATGGCCTTTGGAGCACAATAGTGACTCTTCTTTCCAGAAAACATCTCTTGCTCATAGGAACAAAAACTGCATGTGACTCAACTCCATTTAGGACTGGGAAATAAACACGAGCTCGCCTTACAAGAAACACACTCTGCTTTAGAGAAAAGAGCACTCTTCTACTGTACTGTGTTTCCTATAGGGCCAGAACAGTGAGCTTGCTCAGAACATAATAACTGTGTTTCCTAAACACACGGGCCATATCTAGTTCAACTCTGCTTAGGAAACTGACAAGAACTGTAGATACTCTTCAGTCCGATACACTGTACTTGCTGGGAAAAGACGCAAGTGCTATTTGTACTGTGTAGGGCAAAAGGAGCGCAATAGTGACTTTCCTTACCAGAAAAAAACTCTTGCTCGTAGGACCAGAAACTGCATGTGATTCAACTCCATTTAGGACTGGGAAACAAACGCTAGCTTGCCTTACAAAAAACACACTCTGCTTTTGAGAAAAGAGCACTCTTCTACTCTACTGTGTTTCCTATGGTTTCCGAACAGTGAGCTTGCTCAGAACAAAAGAACTGTGCTTCCTACACACACGGCCATATCTAGTTCAATTCTGCTTAGGAACCTGACAAGAACAGTAGCTCCTCTTCAGGCTGATACACTGTACTTGCTGGGATCAGACGCCAGTGCTATTTGTCCTGTGTATGGCAATGGCAGCGCAATAGTGACTCTTCTTATTATAAAACAACTCTTGCTCATAGGACCAGAAACTGCATGTGATTCCACTCCATTTAAGACTGGGAAACAAACGCTAGCTCGCCTTAAAATCAACACACTCTGCTTTAGAGAAAAGAGCATGCTTCTACTCTACTGTGTTTCCTATAGGGCCAGAACAGTGGGCTTGCTCAGAACAAAAGAGCTGTGCTTCCTACACACACGGCCATATCTAGTTCAATTCTGCTTAGGAACCTGACAAGAACAGTAGATCCTCTTCAGTCCAATACACTGTACTTGCTGAGAGCAGACGCCAGTGCTATTTGTCCTGTGTATGGCAATGGCAGCGCAATAGTGACTATTCTTAGCATAAAACAACTCTTGCTCGTAGGACCAGAAACTGCATGTGATTCAACTCCATTTAGGACTGGGAAACAAATGCTAGCTTGCCTTAAAAGAAACACACTCTGCTTTAGAGAAAAGAGCACTCTTCTACTCTACTGTGTTTCCTATAGGGCTAGAAGAGAGAGCTTGCTCAGAACAAAAGAACTGTGCTTCCTACACAAGGGCCATATCTAGTTCAACTCTGCTTAGGAAACTGACAAGAACAGTAGCTCCTTTTCAGTCCAATACACTGTACTTGCTGCGAACCTACGCCCGTGCTATTGGCAGTGTGCATGGCAATGGGAGCGCAATAGTGACTTTCCTTACCAGAAAACAACTCTTGTTCGTAGGACCAGAAACTGCATGTGATTCAACTCCATTTAGGACTGGGAAACAAACGCTAGCTCGCCTTACAAGAAACACACTCTGCTTTAGAGAAAAGAGCACTCATCTACTCTACTTTGTTTCCTATACGGCCAGAACAATGAGCTTGCTCAGAACAAAAGAACTGCGCTTCCCACACACGGGCCATATCTAGTTCAAATCTGCCTAGGAAACTGACAAAAACAGTAGCTCCTCTTCAGTCCGATACACTGTACTTGCTGGGAACAGACGCGAGTGCTATTTGCACTGTGTATGGCATTTGGAGCGCAATAGTAACTCTTCTTACCAGAACACAACTCTTGCTCGTAGGACCAAAAACTGCCTGTGACTCAACTCCATTTAGGACTGGGAAACAAACGTGAGCTCGCGTTACAAGAAACACACTATGCTTTAGAGAAAAGAGCACTCTTCTACTCCACTGTGTTTCGTATGTGGTCCGAACAGTGAGCTTACTCAGAACAAAAGAACTGTGCTTCCTACACACGGCCATATCTAGTTCAATTCTGTTTAGGAACCTGACAAGAACAGTAGATCCTTTTCAATCCAATACACTGTATTTGCTGTGAACAGAGGCCAGTGCTATTTGTCCTGTGTATGGCAATGGCAGCGCAATAGTGACTCTTCTTACCAGAAAAAAACTCTTGCTTGTAGTACCAGAAACTGCATGGGATTCAACTCCATTTAGGACTGCGAAACAAATGCTAGCTCCACTTACAAGAAACACACTCTTCTTTAGAGAAAAGAGCACTCTTCTACTCTACTGTGTATCCTTTGGGGTCCAAACAGTGAGCTTGCTCAGAACAAATGAACTGTGCTTCCTACACACACAGGCCATATCTAGTTCAACTCTGCTTAGGAAACTGACAAGAACAGTAGCACCTATTCAGTCCAATACACTGTACTTGCTGGGAACAGACGCTAGTGCTATTTGCACTGTGTATGGCAATGGGAGCACAATGTGACTTTCCTTACCAGAAAACAACTCTTGCTCCTAGGACCAGAAATTGCATGTGATTCAACTCCATTTAGTACTGGGAAACAAACGCTAGCTCTCCTTACATGAAACACACTCTGCTTTTGAGAAAAGAGCACTCTTCTACGCTACTGTGTTTCCTATGGTTTCCGAACATTGAGCTTGCTCAGAACAAAAGAACTGTGCTTCCTACACACACGGCCATATCTAGTTCAATTATGCTTAGGAACCTGACAAGAACAGTAGATCCTCTTCAGTCCAATACACTGTACTTGCTGGGAACAGACGCCAGTGCTATTTGTCCTGTGTATGGCAATGGCAGCGCAATAGTGACTCTTCTTACCATAAAACAACTCTTGCTCATAGGACCAGAAACTGCATGTGATTCCACTCCATTTAGGACTGGGAAACAAACGCTAGCTTGCCTTAAAAGAATCACATTCTGCTTTTGAGAAAAGAGCACTCTTTTGCACTACTGTGTTTCCTATAGGGCCAGAACAGTGAGCTTGCTCAGAACATAAGAACTGTGCTTCCTACACACACGGGCCATATCTAGTTCAACTCTGCTTAGGAAACTGACAAGAACAGTAGCTCCTCTTCAGAACAATACACTGTACTTGCTGGGAACAGACGCGAGTGCTATTTGCACTGTGTATGGCAATGGGAGTGCAATAGTGACTTTCCTTACCAGAAAACAACTCTTGCTCTTTGACCAGAATGCATTTGATTCAACTCCATTTAGGACTGGGAAACAAACGCTAGCTCGCCTTACAAGAAACACACTCTGCTTTTGAGAAAAGAGCACTCTTCTACTCTACTGTGTTTCCTATAGGGCCAGAACAGTGAGCTTGCTCAGAACAAATGAACTGTACTTCCTAGACACACGGGCCATATCTAGTTCAACTCTGCTTAGGAAACTGAGAAGAGCAGTAGCTCCTCTTCAGTCTGATACACTGTACTTGCTGGGAACAGACGGGAGAGCTATTTGCACTGTATGGCAATGAGAGCGCAATAGTGACTTTCCTTACCAGAAAACAACTCTTGCTCGTAGGACCAGAAATTGCATGTGATTCAACTTCAGTAGGAATGGGAAACAAACGCTAGCTCGCCTTACAAGAAACACACTATGCTTTAGAGAAAAGAGCACTCTTCTACTCTACTGTGTTTCCTATGGTTTCCAAACAGTGAGCTTGCTCAGAACAAAAGAACTGTGCTTCCTACACACACGGACCATATGTAGATCAACTCTGCTTAGGAATCTGACAAGAACAGTAGCTCCTCTTCAGACCAATACACTGTAATTGCTGGGAAAAGACGCGAGTGCTATTTGCACTGTGTATGGCAAAGGGAGTGCAATAGTGACTTTCCTTACCAGAAAACAACTCTTGCTCGTAGGACCAGAAACTGCATGTGATTCAACTCCATTTAGGACTGGGAAACAAACGCTAGCTTGCCTTACAAAAAACACACTCTGCTTTTGAGAAAAGAGCACTCTTCTACTCTACAGTGTTTCCTATGGGGTCCGAACAGTGAGATTGCTCAGAACAAAAGAACTGTGCTTCCTACACACACGGACATATCTAGTTCAATTCTGATAAGGAACCTGACAAGAACAGTAGATCCTCTTCAGTCCAGTACACTGTGCTTGCTGGGAACAGACGCCAGTGCTATTTGTCTTGTATATGGCAATGGCAGCGCAATAGTGACTATTCTTAACATAAAACAACTCTTGCTCATAGGACCAGAAACTGCATGTGATTCAACTCCATTTAAGACTGGGAAACAAACGCTAGCTCGCCTTACAAGAAACACACTCTGCTTTAGAGAAAAGAGCACTCTTCTATTCTACTGTGTTTCCTATAGGGCCAGAACAGTGAGCTTGCTCAGAACAAAAGAACTGTGCGTCCTACACACACGGGCCATATCTAGTTCAACTCTGCTTAGGACACTGACAAG